>NC_133192.1:59102500-59105000 GCF_049306965.1 Danio rerio
ACTAGCATGATTCTAGCATGAATTAGCATGTTACTAGCATGATTCTAGCATGAATTAGCATGTACCTTGCATGATTTTAACATGAATTAGCATTTGACTAGCATGATTCTAGCATGAATTAACACAATTCTAGCATAATTTAGTATGTTGTTAGCATGATTCTAACATGAATTAGCATGTTCTTAGCATGATTCTAGCATGATATAGCATGTTACTAGCATGATTCTAGCATGAATTAGCATGTTACTAGCATGATTCTAGCATGAATTAGCATGTTGTTAGCATGCTTCTAGCATGAATTACCATGTTGCCAGCATGATTCTAGCATGAATTAGCATGTTGTTAGCATGATTCTAACAAGAATTAGAATGTTACTAGCATGATTCTAGCATGAATTAGCATGTACCTAGCATGATTTTAACACGAATTAGCATGTTACTAGCATGATTTTAGCATGAATTAACACGATTCTAGCATGAATTAGCATGTTGTTAGCATGATTCTAGCATGAATTAGCATGTTCTTAGCATGATTCTAGCATGATATAGCATGTTACTAGCATGATTCTAGCATGAATTAGCATGTTACTAGCATGATTCTAGCATGAATTAGCATGTTCTTAGCATGATTTAGCATGTTACTAGCCTGATTCTAGCATGAATTAGCATGTTGTTAGCATGATTCTAACAAGAATTAGCATGTTACTAGCATGATTCTAGCATGAATTAGCATGTTGTTAGCATGATTCTAGCATGAATTAGCATTTGACTAGCATGATTCTAGCATGAATTAGCATGTGACTAGCATGATTCTAGCATGAATTAGCATGTTGTTAGCATGATTCTAACATAAATTATTATGTTACTAGCATGAATTAGCATGTTGTTAGCATGATTCTAGTATGAATTAGCATGTGACTAGTATGATTCTAGCATAAATTAGCATGTGACTAGCATGATTCTAGCTTGAATTAGCATGTAACTAGCATGATTCTAGCATGATATAGCATGTTACTAGCATGATTCTAGCATGATATAGCATGTTGTTAGCATGATTCTAGCATGAATTAGCATGTTCTTAGCATGATTCTAGCATGATATAGCATGTTACTAGCATGATTCTAGCATGAATTAGCATGTTACTAGCATGATTCTAGCATGAATTAGCATGTTCTTAGCATGAATTAGCATGTTAGTAGCCTGATTCTAGCATGAATTAGCATGTTGTTAGCATGATTCTAACAAGAATTAGCATGTTACTAGCATGATTCTAGCATGAATTAGCATGTTGTTAGCATGATTCTAGCATGAATTAGCATTTGACTAGCATGATTCTAGCATGAATTAGCATGTGACTAGCATGATTCTAGCATGAATTAGCATGTTGTTAGCATGATTCTAACATGAATTAGCATGTTACTAGCATGAATTAGCATGTTGTTAGCATGATTCTAGTATGAATTAGCATGTGACTAGCATGATTCTAGCATAAATTAGCATGTGACTAGCATGATTCTAGCTTGAATTAGCATGTAACTAGCATGATTCTAGCATGAATTAGCATGTTCTTAGCATGATGGATAGATAGACAGACAGACAGACAGATAGATAGATAGATAGATAGATAGATAGATAGATAGATAGATAGATAGATAGATAGATAGATAGATAGATAGATAGATAGATGTAGATAGATAGATAGATAGATAGATAGATAGATAGATAGATAGATAGATAGATGTAGATAGATAGATAGATAGATAGATAGATAGATGTAGATAGATAGATAGATAGATAGATAGATAGATAGATAGATAGATAGATAGATAGATAGATAGATAGATGTAGATAGATAGATAGATAGATAGATGTAGATAGATAGATAGATAGATAGATAGATAGATAGATAGATAGATGGTGTTCGAGCATGAGTCAAACAAGCCAACCCCCGCCTCTCTACGATGTTCTGATGCTGAGATATAGCTGGTGCCATATCGTTGCTAGGTTACTCTGTTTTGTTGCTATGGAGTTGATTGACAGCTTAGACTGATGATGTATCAAAGCTTCTTGCCAGTATGAACAGTTAAAAACAACACCCATGTCTCTATCACACTGCAGCATGACAATATCAGTCTGAACCTCTTTAATGGCAGTCTATGGGACAGTTGCTAGGGTGCAGTATCTAGTTGTTAGGGTGTGGCTAAAAAGTTAAAAGGCCATCAGTGATTGGCTGCTGGCTAGACTGAGTTAAATGAGCTCAATCATTAGTCTGTAGGACAGTCTGATGCAGAGTTATGAGCTCACAAAGTTTGATCCAATGTAAAGTCAATGAGAGTCTTTTGCAATGGAAGTCTATGGGACGGTTTCTAGGGTCCAAAAGTGGTTGCTAGGGCGTGGCCAGAAAGTTTAAAGGTGATCAGTCATTGGCAGTTTGATAGTCTGAGTTAAATGAGCCCAGTTAGAAGTCTGTGTGACATTCTGATGCGGAGTTATGAGGTCAC
>NC_133192.1:59110000-59150000 GCF_049306965.1 Danio rerio
TGAATTAGCATGTTGTTAGCATGATTCTAGCAAGATTTAGCATGTGACTGGCATGGTTCTAGCATGAATTAGCATGTGACTAGCATGATTCTAGCATGAATTAGCATGTAACTAGCATGATTCTAGCATGAATTAGCATGTACCTAGCATGATTTTAACATGAAGTAGCATGTTACTAGCATGATTTTAGCATGAATTAGCACGATTCTAGCATGGATTAGCATGTTGTTAGCATGATTCTAGTATAAATTAGCATGTTACTAGCATGATTCTAGCATGAATTAGCATGTTGTTAGCATGATTCTAGCATGAATTAGTATGTTACTAGCATGATTCTAGCATGAATTAGCATGTTACTAGCATGATTCTAGCATGAATTAGCATGTTGTTAGCATGATTCTAGCATGAATTATCATGTGACTAGCTTGATTCTAGCATGAATTAGCATGTTGTTAGCATGATTCTAGCATGAATTAGCATGTTACTAGCATGACTCCAGCATGAATTAGCATGTTGTTAGCATGATTCTAACATGAATTAGCATGCTACTAGCATGATTCTAGCATGAATTAGCATGTTGTTAGCATGATACTAACATGAATTAGCATGTTACTAGCATGATTCTAGCATAAATTAGCATGTTGTTAGCATGATTCTAGCATGAATTGTCATGTGACTATCATGATTCTAGCATGAATTAGCATGTTCTTAGCATGATTCTAGCATGAATTAGCATGTGACTAGCATGTGACTAGCATGAATTAGCATGTGACTAGCATGATTCTAGCATGAATTAGCATGTAACTAGCATGATTCTAGCATGATTCTAGCATGTTGTTAGCATGATGGATAGATAGATAGATAGATAGATAGATAGATAGATAGATAGATAGATAGATAGATAGATAGATAGATAGATAGATAGATAGATAGATAGATAGATAGATAGATAGATAGATAGATAGATGTAGAAAGATAGATAGATAGATAGATAGATAGATAGATAGATAGATAGATAGATAGATAGATAGATAGATAGAGGTAGATAGATAGATAGATAGATAGATAGATAGATAGATAGATAGATAGATAGATAGATAGATAGATAGATAGATAGATAGATAGATAGATAGATAGATAGAGGTAGATAGATAGATAGATAGATAGATAGATAGATAGATAGATAGATAGATAGATAGATAGATAGATAGATAGATAGATAGAGGTGGATAGATAGATAGATAGAGATAGATAGAGATAGATAGATAGATAGATAGATAGATAGATAGATAGATAGATAGATAGATAGATAGATAGATAGATAGATAGATAGATAGATAGAGGTAGATAGATAGATGGTGTGCGAGCATAAGTCAAACAAGCCAACCCCCGCCTCTCTACGATGTTCTGATGCTGAGATATAGCTGGTGTTATATCGTTGCTAGGTTAGTCTGTTTTGTTGCTATGGAGTTGATTGACAGCTTAGACTGATGATGTATCAAAGCTTCTTGCCAGTATGAACAGTTAAAAACAACCCCCATATCTCTATCACACTGCAGCATGACAATATCAGTCTGAACCTCTTTAATGGCAGTCTATGGGACAGTTGCTAGGGCACAGTATCTGGTTGTTAGGGCGTGGCTAGAAAGTTTAAAGGCCATCAGTGATTGGCTGCTGGCTAGACTGAGTTAAATGAGCTCAGCCATTAGTCTGTAGGACAGTTTGATGCAGAGTTATAAGCTCACAAAGTTTGATCCAATGTAAAGTCAATGAGAGTCTTTTGCAATGGAAGTCTATGGGACGGTTTCTAGGGTCCAAAAGTGGTTGCTAGGGCGTGGCCAGAAAGTTTAAAGGTGATCAGTCATTGGCAGTTTGATAGTCTGAGTTAAATGAGCCCAGTTAGAAGTCTGTGTGACATTCTGATGCGGAGTTATGAGGTCACAAAGTTTGATCCAATGTTACGTCTATGGGATTTTTTCGACGGTCCCGGGACGTTTTTCGGAAAACCGAAAGTCGGATCAGTCGGAAAAGATATAGCAACTCGAGTCAGAATAGTTCGGAGGTCTGACCCGAGTTTGATGGTCATAGCTTGAAAGGCCTAGGACGAGATAGAGTTTAATTTTTAGTCTCAGAAGAAGAATAATAATAATATTAAGTTTAATAGGATAACAGTAGTCTGGCTTGCTACACAAGCCAGCCTAATAATAAGTTTAATAGGATAACAGTAGTCTGGCTTGCTACACAAGCCAGCCTAATAATAAAAATAATAATAAGTTTAATAGGATAACAGTAGTCTGGCTTGCTACACAAGCCAGCCTAATAATATTAAGTTTAATAGGATAACAGTAGTCTGGCTTGCTACACAAGCCAGCCTAATAATAATAGCAAAAATAATACTAATAATAATCATAATAATCATAATGATAATAATAATGATAATAATAATCTTAATAATATTAAATAATAATAATAATAATAATAAATAGAAATAAAAAATAATAATAATGATAAATAGTATTAATAAAATGATAATAATAATAATAGTAATAATAATAAGAATAAGAATAGTAACAAAAAAAATAATAATAATAGCAATAATAATAATAATAATAATCATAATAAAATGATAATTGCGTAACAATAATAATAAAACTAATAATAATAATAGATAGCAGTAATAATAATAACAATAATAGCAATGATAATAATAATAAAAATAATAAAAATAGTAATGATAATAATAATTATAATAATAATAAATAGTAATAGTAATAATAATAATAATAATAATAATGATAAACATTATTGATAAAATAGTAATAATAATAGTAATAATAATAATAATAATAATAAATAATTATAGTAATAATAATAATATAAATAAAATAATAATAATAATAATAATAATAATAATAATAATTAGTAATAGTAAATATAATAATAATAATGATAAATATTATTGATAAAATAGTATTAATAATAGTAATAATAATAAATAATAATAATAATAAATATTAGTAATAATAATAATATAAATAAAATAATAATAATAATAAATAGTAATAGTAATAATAATAATAATAATGATGATGATAAATATTATAAATAAAATAGTGATAATAATAATAATAATAATAATAATAATAATAATAATAATAATAAAAGTAATAATAATAGTTGTATTAACAATAACAATAATAATAATAATAATAATAATAATAATAATAACATTTAGATATGTAAATAAATCTGCACACATGTGTTCACACAAGAGGTGGGAGCCCCTCTCTCAGCTCGTGTCCTCAGCTAAATCCACAGTGACGGCACACATTAATCCTGCTCTCCAGCTCCCACAACACTCGGCACATAATAAATAAATAAATCAGGGGCCGCAGCTCTTTTCACTTTCCTCCTCAAATTGGCTGATCTGAGTGTCCAGGAGCCGAAGGGCCTCCATTACAGCCGCGGGTCCCCGTGCGCTCGGCCCCTGAAGCCTGGCCACATCACATTAGAGCGTCCCGCGTCCACGGGTCCTGCTCCTGTCAGCCCAAAACACACCGCTGACAGCTCATCTTAATGTCTTCAATTAGCCCAATTACCTCTGTCATAAACAATTTGATGCGTGCCACAGCAACACAAACACACACACACAGACAGAGATCATGTGTGTTAATGAAAGGCATCATGCGGCCCATCAGAGACAGAGGAGGTGTGTTTTTTCCTGCACTCCTCAAATTGTACCATCTCCTTTCATTAGGCCGTGTCTGAAGCCTCTGACAAAACTGATTTGAGGAGCCGGTGGCCAGATTGCCTGTAGCAGCTGCAGGAGGACATCACACACTCACACACACACACACTCACACACACACACACACTAACACACTAACACACTAACACACACACACACACACACACACACACACACACACACACACACACACACACACAGACACACACACAGACACGCACGCACACACACACAAACACACACAGACACACACACAGACACACACACACACGCACGCATGCGCACAACCACACACACACACACACACACACACACACACACTCAAATAAACAGGCTTTATCTGGAGACGTGCAGCACTCAGACTCATCCATACACAAATAATGCAGAAAACAAGCAGAGGGGCAACTCCAGTCGTTCTTATCAAACACTGATGTGTGGCGTTCTGAAGCGAGAGGTCACGATCAACATGCAGTCTGTGTGTGAGGAAACAAACACAAACATACACTGCATGCAAACAACCACCACAACACACTCACACCGACTCAAGATTTCAGTCTGAAAAATATACATATAAAAAATAAAAATAAATACATGCAGGACGGTGAAGGTAAGAGCACTGCTTTAAAAAAGTTCATCTATATTAAATAATAGTAATAATAATAATAATAATAATAATAATAATAATAATAATAATAATAATAATAAACAAACTCAGTATAAAAAACCCTCCTGCTGACTTATGGGTCAAAAAATGATTAATTAAAATAATATATCATAGGTTTTGATGACTTTGTAAAATGACCCCCCCTCCCCCAACCATTATTAAAAATATTACTTATTTTTTTCTTTTATTTTGGTATTTTAATGTGAAGGCTGAACACATTTAGGGTTCATCGATTGTCTTAGTTCCTGCTCCTGTTCAAAGATTGATTAGTAACTATGGCAACAGTGGAATCACCACAACAAATTAAATATTACACTTGTTGTGTTACCAGAGCAACTGATTAATCAACACAACACATCACTCACTATAATTATCGTGTTACCATAGCAACTGCAGAATCGCCATAAATCAATTACTGTAGTAGTTTTGTTACATGGGAATGGTAGAATCACTGCAACAGATCAATTACTATAGTTGCTGTGCTACCATAGCAACTGTAGAACTGCCACAACAGATTAATTCTAGGACCATAGTAGTTGTGTTACTATGGCAACTGTAGAATCACCATGACAGATTAACTACTGTAGTAGTTTTGTTACCATGGCAATGGTAGAATAACCACTACAGATTATATTGTTATAGTTGTTGTGTTGCCATAGCAACTGTAGAATCACCACAACAAATGAATTACTATAATTGTTGTGTTACCATACCAACTGTAGAATCACCACAACAGATCAGTTACTATAGTTGTTGTGTTACCATGGCAACTGTAGAATCACCACAACAGATCAATTACTATAGTTGTTGTGTTACCATAGCAACAGTAGAAACACCAAAACAATTTAAATATATTATTTGTTGTGTTACCATGGCAACTGTAGAATCACTGCAACATATTAAATAGTATAGCTGTTGTGTTACCATAGCAACTGTAGAATCAACAGATTAACTCAAGTACTTCACTATAGTATGCTTCAAAACTACACCAAAATACTGTTAGGGCCACGGGGAATCTGAGCACGCACAAATCTGCACATTTATAGCCCAACACTGAGCTTATTTAGTAACTCAAGTAAATGTGTGTAAATCTCAATTTGTTCAGTTTTTTTTATTAATTTAAGTAACATTATTGACTAATATGCAAATGTTGTTAAGATTTATGTACAATACAGTTTGTAAAGTCATGTTTTCTGTCTAGTAGATGCATATTCTATGAGTGATGTCTTTGTTTACCAAACAACTGGACCTAATTGGATCTGCGTTGTAAAACTGCAATAGAAGTTATTGTTAATGTTTTACATTTGTATTTACCACACTCCCAAAATCATCCACATAAATCTGCAGATTTTAATTTATTGTTTTACTTTTTACAAACAACTGTGCAGAAATACTGTCCGGCCCTGCTCATTAGCATCAGCCGAGCCTCTGGATGATGAGCTGCGGGTCAGCAGATACAGGATCAGCATGTACAGGGAACACAAACAGCTGTCCGGCCAACTCTAGCGGCCATTACACCACTCACACACACACACACACACACACACACACAGAGGCTGTCACTGGAAAGTTGTAATAGGAAATTGCTCTTGGCAACTATTTGTTTAGTACCCAAATCTTTTTTTTTTCTCTTTTTTTTTGTGCCAACACAGCGAGCCCCTTCAGAAAATAGGGCAGCTCTCCCTAATGAGTAATCTATTTCAAAGCAGTCTTGTCTGGGCATGACAGTTTACTGAGAGGCTTGAAGAACTGGTAATTACCAGTGTTACGGGGCAATTAATGCATATTACACTGCGCCACTCGTGGAGGCGACTGTCAGCTCCCCAATAAAAATGAGCACTCTTCAGCTACAGGGTGACATTAATTGGGCCTTTAATGACTATGCACAGGAACCGGGCCAAATAGGAACAAAACACAGGACTCCGGCTGACTCCAGCAAAGGGCTGAAATTGTACTAAAAATGAGATTAATTGCTGTTGGGGGGGAGGAGGAGAGGAGGGGAGGAATGAAAACGGGATGAAATTACAGGGTTGTGGGAGCAGGGACTCCTCAGCGCTACGCCACTTCTTAATTGTCTTGTATATGTATATTGTGTATGTTGAGAAAGGCTGGCGACAGGTCATTGAGTCGAGCGCTATACAGCTGCTCACAGGACAGCACACGCGGGGTTCAAGCACATTTAAAAGCAGCCATCGCTGACCAAAGAGCTTCACAAAGTCAGATTAATTTTTATTATGGAGACCTATTATGCAGAAATGACTTCCATAAGAGGTTTAACCCCAAGTGTGTGTCCGCAGTGTGTGCATATCTCCAGTCTCTAATGGTCAACATGAGTTAATTGCGTTTGTTCTAATCAGACTTGATGCAGAAGCACTTTGATTGACATTCTCCCTTTCTATGATGTCATCAGAGGGAGAAAGCCCCGCCCCCTAAGACGTTAGTCTTCTTTTGTGAATCTGCCACTATGCTGACACACAGGCATCCGTAGCTCTGCAATCTTCTGCAAAGAGCGCAATCTCATTTGAATTTAAAGCGACAGTCCCCAAAACGCCACAACTAGGATCAATACTACACACTGTAGAGTCATCAGAGACACATTTTACAACTTGTAAAAAGGCTTATGATCACACAAAGTGAAAACTAGGGGGGGTGACTTGCTGGAATAGTTGGCGGTTCCTTCCACTGAGGTGACCTCTGAAATAAAGACTAAGCCAAAGGTACAGTTGCAATCAGAATTATTAAACCTCCTGAATTATTATTATTAGGCAGTGTGCTGGGTGTGAGGGGTCCAGATTGATTTAGGCTGCCCTTCTGCTCACTCTGGATAAGTACAGTTCGTGGAGAGTAGGGAGAGTTGTTCGCTTTAAATTGAGTTAAAATTACATTTTACATATAGGTTAGGGTAATTAGGCAAGTTATTGTATAATGATGGTTTGTTCTGTAGACTGTTAAAAAATATATAGCTTAAAGGGGCAAATAATATTGACCAAAATGATGTTAAAATAATTAAAAACTGCTTTTACTCTAGCCCAAATAAAACAAATGAGACTTTCTCCAGAAGAACAAATATTAGAGGAAATACTGTGAACATTTCCTGAATCTGTTCAACATCATTTGGGAAATATCAAAAAAATAATAATACAAAGGGGGTGAATAATTCTGATTGCAACTGTAAATGAAGGAAGGTTTTATGTATAACATCTAACAGTTCACAAGTATGATTTTTACCTAAGTGCATTGCGCATTTTCTGCCCAGGTTTTTAGTTTCAGTGCATCTCTAGTTAATTCTGTCCTTACAAACCACAGAAAGCCCAATATGTGTGCAGTCCAGCAGACGTTCACAGGGTTTGATGAAAAACAACACACTGAATCTAAAGGCCACATCATGCACAAAACCTCTGATCCAAAACAGCAGGTTTACAGCACGGTGAACAGCAGCTCTACATACTCCACACTGCACCAACGATATTTATAAGCAAAAAATACATTCAGAACAGAACGGAAAGCATTTTAATTCATTTATTTAAATCAGCTGCACTGGAAAATGCACCAATAGAGGGACACGAATCAAGAGACTGAAAAAAGTTTAGGTACCAACTCTGATGATTAACCATCATTCTTGTCTTATTAGCTGCTTATTATTAAGATATTGGCCTTTTATTGTTAGAAAGCACATATTCTGCATGACCTTATACAATTCTTTTGCCATTTCTGCACAGATTTTAATAAAACAAATTCTGCGAATGTAATGCAGAGGGATTTTAACAGTGCAGCAACTAAAAACTGAAAACATGAAATAAAAATAAAACAAATTTAATATAAAAAATATTTTAGGTTTATGATGCAAATCCAATTAGAACCACTTGTTGGATAAAGTAAGTCTCTCATATGATGAATCAACTAAAAGACTATTTATATAGAGAATATTTCCTAACAAAACTGTATTGTCAAAATAAATCAAAGCATATTATTCAATAAATTGACAATTTAATATAAAACCTGAACACACACACACACACACACACACACACACACACAAACACATAAGTAAATCAACAGACTCAATGATATAGCTAAGAAATGTAGGGTGCAGATTCGGTGCGGCCTACACATCACCCACACCTAAACCTAACTACTACCTTAATAACTATTAATAAGCAGCAAATTATGGAGGGTAAATTCTAGGTGTTGTTTTTTTTTTTAATGGAAAAAAACTGTACTTCAAATGAATGTGTGAAAAAATGCACCAAAACAGAACTGATGTCCTGCAAATTCAGTCACGACACCAAAATAAAGAGAACAGAAATTCAGCGATTGGGTTTTTGGTCAATGTCAATGTTATTTATCTAACACTATTAAACACCACCAATGTTCTGCACAACACACACACACACGCACGCACGCACGCACGCACGCACGCACGCACGCACGCACGCACGCACGCACGCACGCACGCACGCACGCACGCACGCACGCACGCACGCACGCACGCGCGCGCGCGCGCGCGCGCACGCACGCACGCACACACACACACACATACACACACACACACACACACACACACACACACACACACACACACACACACAAAAGCAAGAGGTCTTCAAGTGGTGTGACGCTTCAGCGCTCAAAACAGTGTGTATGTGTGTGTGTGTGTGTGTGTGTGATCCACTAGAGACGAGTGCAGAATCAGGTTAATTAGCAGTGAACACACTCCAGCATCAAGAGTGCCTGAAGAGCTCTTAAAGGCTCTTAAACGCTAAATCTTAAGCAGCACACACACTTCAGAGAGCATCTATCATACACAGACATCAGCTGTTTGAGAAAGCACACTATATTGACACGATACTGAATGAGAATAAGCCTTTCTCGCTGTTCTAGCACATTGTTAATTTTTGTTAATATTAGTGCTGTCAAATGAATTAATTGCATTGAATATAAAGCACTGCATGTACAAATAAATATACGTATAAACACATATACTGTAAATAAACCATACAAATAATTGCATACAGAAGTATTCGCCCCACTTTGATTTATTTATTTTTTTTCTCTCTTTTAAATATTTCCCAGATGCTGTTTCTCAGATGCAGGAATTTTTCTCAGTGTTTCCTCTAGTCTCTGTTCTTCTGGAGAAAGTCTGATGTGTTTTATTTGGGCTAGAGTAAAAGCAGTGTTTAATAGTGTTAAAGTCATGTTAAACTCAATATTATTCACCCCTTCAGCAATATTAGTGTTGGATTGTCTCCAGAACAAACCACTGTTATACAATGACTTGCCTAATTACCCTAACTTTACCCTAATTACCCTAGTGAAGCCTTTACATGTCACTTTAGAGAAAATCTTCACTCCGTCAAACAGAAATGAGGAAAAAATAAACATATAAACATACACATATATTTTTTTTCTACATAAATATTCTATATAAATATATAAATATTTATATTTAGAATTGTGGGGCAAAGATTAATTGCAATTAATCACACCTAGAATAAAATCCAGTGTTTGTATTGTTTTGATATATATATAAATAAATAAATATATATATATGTGTGTGTGTGTGTGGCTGAAGACACTCCAGCTAATTCCTCATATCCACATGTGTGTAATGAGACAGGACGTGTCTCAGCCTCGACTCCTGCAGATGTGTAATGTGAAGAGAGAAGCGTGGCCATGTTTTTTTAAGCGGACGGTGTGTGTGTGTGTGAAATGGGCAGACCTGCAGACGAGCTGCACACACAGATATGATTATGAAGGATCTGTAATCACTGCAGTCACACTAACGCAGAGCCGCTTTATATCTGACACTATATTTAACACGTGTGTGTGTGTGTGTGTATGTGTGTGTGTGTGTGTGTTTGACTTAAATAATGTCCGTTCTGTCACTCCGCCTGCTATATATAAGACAACTACAAAACATGACACACACTCACAAGTAACGGTGAATTTCAGCGCTCTCCGCTCCAGAGAAAAATCACTTGGACAAGTTCAAGTAAACGTAAACATTGAAATTCTCACTGCAAAAAATAAATAAATAAAATTAAAATTATATATATATATTAATTAGTGGTGGGTCGTTATCAGAGTAAATGTGCTGCATTAACGCAAGACCCTTTTCGCGTGCTAAAAAATATGGCCGTTAATCTATTCTCAGAGTTGGGTTGGGAGCGGGGTCTGTTCTACACAAGCTATGATGACTTTCACCTTGATATGTAAACCGCAGTAATCTGCTAGTGTCTGCTTTGCTTTGTCTTTTTCAGGGTTAATTATTGTGATCTCCTGATTGCAACAGAGAAACACTGGGAAATCTTTGTAGACTGATGGCATTTCACGCTGTTCAGCCTTATAATCTTAAACTGTGAGCAAAATGATCATGGGTTTGTCTTCACTTTAGACATTACACTAGAGAATCATTCAGACACTAGCTCTACAGTGATGTTGGTGAATTAGAAACAGTTTCTGCTGCTCTGATCAGCTGCAGATGTGAATGAACGGTGGAAGAAAGTAGTTCCTTTTACAAAAGGGTTTTTAGAGACTCTCAGTGTTTGATTTCCTTTTTTATGCACATGATTGTGCCGTCGTCTGTTGTATAAAAGCAATATCACACGGAGTAGCAGTGCCATATGGCTGTATATTGGCACTGCTGGGACACCAAGTGAGCTCGAATTAATGCACACCTCCCACCAGTGCTGATATACAGCCATATTGCACTACTTGTGTGATAGTGCTCAAATAAATAAATAAATAAATATAAAATTGTGCTCATTATTTTTGTCTGTTTTTTAGCACGTCTTAAGTGACACATAGTGGTCTTTTTTTCACAGTAGTGAGTATGCAGGATTTCTATAAAGAATAATTATCTAATAATGCATATCTAGCAGTGATTTTGCCAAAAGAATTGTTTTTCTGACCTCAAAATGTAGATTTTGACTTCATTTATTATTTTATAATAGTTTAATTTTTCATTAATTAGTGAAGACAAACGCTGAGATGCAATGGGTGTTGGAAATTAAGCTACTGTTTTAACAAATGATCATGTATATCTGCACATATGGTATTTATTCACGTGTGTTTTCACATCAGCATCAGACTGTTCTTCCTTTCATTGAGTTTTCCGTGTTTTAGTTTTTGGTTATTGTGTCCATGCGTGGGTTTCCTCCGGGTTCTCCGGTTTCCCCCACAGTCCAAACACATGCTGTACAGGTGAATTGGGTAGGCTAAATTATCTGTAGTGTGTGTGAATGAGTGTGTATGGGTGTTTCCCAGAAATGGGTTGTAGCTGGAAGGTCATCCGCTGCGTAAAACATATGCTGGATAAGTTGGCGGTTCATTCCGCTGTGGCGCCCCGATTAATAAAGGGACTAAGCTGAAAAGAAATGAATGAATGTCCATGTGTGTGTGTTGATATCAGCATGTTGGCGGTGTTGTGTTGAGGTGTGGCGTCCATGTGTGTGTTTCTCATGCAGACACACTGGAGTCAGAGCTCTAGCAGCAGGTGATGAATAACTCGATCACACAATGAGCTCCGTTTGCTCTAAATCAAGGGGTTCGATAAGAAAACACACCTCAATCCGCTGAAAACACACCTCACATGCTGAAAACACACCTCACATGCTGAAAACACACCTCACATGCTGAAAACACACCTCAGTCCGCTGAAAACACACCTCAGTCTGCTGAAAACACACCTCAGTCCGCTGAAAACACACCTCAGTCTGCTGAAAACACACCTCACATGCTGAAAACACACCTCAGTCTGCTGAAAACACACCTCACATGCTGAAAACACACCTCAGTCTGCTGAAAACACACCTCACATGCTGAAAACACACCTCAGTCTGCTGAAAACACACCTCACATGCTGAAAACACACCTCACATGCTGAAAACACACCTCACATGCTGAAAACACACCTCTACATGTCCAGCACGATTAAAGGGACAGTTCACTCAAAGATGTACACTGTTATACACTCAAACATTACTTTTTCTGCATGCTCAAACTTAAAATGAGCTGAATCAACACAATTCTTGAGGGTTTTTAGGGACAACTTCGTTGTTTTTTTTGGTCGGTCCATTTCAATTTGCAACACAATGAAGTAAACTTAATCTATTTGCGTTGGGACAACATGATTGTGTAGAACCCAGCATGTTTTACAGTGTAATTTACTCTATCTTTACTTGTTTTTAACATTAATGGGTTTCGTTTGTCTGCTGAACACAGAAGAAGATGTTTTGAAGAATGCTGAAAACCTATTTTTAAGTATAACATCAGTTCATGAAAATATTTTTGGACTAAACATTTCGTTTTTTACTACTTTTTAATTTTATCTCAGCTGACAAAAATGCTTTTGACCAATACTTTGAGTCTTAGTTTTGTTTTTCTAAAATAACCCTGTGTCTCTGGTGTCTCCGGCCTCCTGATGCATGATGGGAAGGGTTGTAGGTTGAAGTTGAGACGAGGGCCGACAGGAAGAGAAGAAAGAGTAAGATTACAGCGTTTACCGCGCTCAGACTCTGCGCAGTTACTCATTCAGCCTTTTTAGGACGGGGTCAGGGCCAGATGTGTGCAAGCGCTGATCGCTGACCCCCTTCTGTCCCAGCCTTGATTAAAATATGTTTGCTTTCTTATTCAAGCTGCCATTTGACAGGCTCGCTCATATTTCAGACAGCAGCACAAACATTCTCCAGGGTTTGTTTCCATTGCGTACATGAGGCAGCCAACCGCTTAAAGGAGACACGACGGCATGGAGATCAGAGCAGAATGAAGGGGCAGTTCACACAAGAATCAACGTTTGCTCACTATTTACTCTCTTAAATGGGTTCAAGACTACTAACATCTCCACATTTTACCACATTCACCTAGTACTCTCACCGGCCACTCTATTAGGTACACCTTACTCGTACCGGGTTGGACCCCATTTTGCCTTAATCCGTAGTGGCAACGATTCAACAAGCTGCTGGAAATATTCCTCAGAGATGTTGCTCCATATTGGCATGATAGCATCACACAGTTGCTGCAGATTTGTCGGCTGCACATCCATGATGCCAATCTCCCGTTCCACCACATCCCAAAGCTGCTCTATTGGATTGAGCTCTGGTGACTGTGGAGGTCATTTGAGTACAGTGAACTCATCGTCATGTTCACCAGTCTGAGATGATTGAGCTTTATGACATGCTGCGTTATCCTGCTGGAAGTAGCCATCAGAAGATGGAGACACTGTGCTCATAAAGGGATGGACATGGTCAGCAGCAATACTCAGGTAGGCTGTGGCGTTGATGCTCAATTGGTACTAATGGACCCCTTTCTTCCCCATTCTGATGCTTTGAACTGCAGCAGATCCTCTTGACCATGTCTACATGCCTAAATGCATGTTGTGAGCTGCTGCCCTGTGATTGGCTGATTAGAAATTTGCGTTAACCAGCAGTTGGACAGGTGTACCTAATAAAGTGGCCAGTGAGTGTATGTTAGGGACAGTTAAATGGTATATTTTTACTGTGCCATTTTTACAGTGTTTACCGTTGAAATGAGTCCTTTTTAAGAATATTTTTAATAACTATTTAAAAAAACAATCTGAGGGTTAAAAAAAATTTAAATACTGAGATAGTCGCATTTAAATTTGCCCAATTTATCTCTTAGCATTGCATATTACTCATCAAAACCAGCCATAAGACCAGTGATGGTACAAAGAGGAGCTATTCTGCTTCTTTTTACAAGATGCAAAATAAGTCTCTGATGAGTGTGTTTGAGTGTGTGTGTGTGTGTGTGGTGTGATGTTTGAGCTGAAAATAGCACACAAATAATGTTTTCTAACCCTCTGAAACTGACCCTTATAGGCTGTGATGCTGCCTGTCGCTTTAAATTCAAACGAGAAGCTCTCTTTTCAAAAGTGGGCGGAGCTACAAACGCCTGTGCATCAGAGTTATGAACGAACACTGATTAGCAAACACTCATCTCCAAATTAGGGAAGGCACTGCAAGCCGGACTGCAGACGGGATCTAGAAGTCTCCGTGATGTAAAGAGACAGTACAGACATGGAGAAGCTGCTAATATAAACACAGAGCTGCGGATGGGAGAGTTTGCAGCAATGTGCTCACACTCACGTCACAGCTCTTAAATCACACACAGCAGCACACGTTTATTGTTTTGAAGAACTGGCATCAAATCTACACATCTTTAGTGGTGTTCACAGCATTAAATACAGTTCATTTGAGCATGCAACACTTGCGCTCTGGAATTAATAACTCCAAGCAAGTCGACAGACACTTGGTAAAGCATGTTACACTACCAAAAATGCTGTTCTCATAGAGTTTTGTCTTGTTTATAGGGATCCTATGTTATCCTGCTTTACAAAATGTAAGCCTTAGGTGTCTTCAGAACATGTCTGTAAAGTTTCAGCTCAAAATAGCCCTCAGATCATTTATTACACCCTGCTGAATATGTGCGCTTTGGAGGAAGAGGACGGTGCAGCTGTGCCTTTAAAGGGCCACGAAACCCCCGTCTCAGCAGGGTGTTTTCACAACACTAGTTTGGAAAATGTCAGGAAAGTGGGCGTGCCCAGCTCTGCCTAGGGGGGAGTGTCAGAGGAGGGAACGTGCATAAAAATTTGCATAAAATTGGGAGTTTCGATTTTCAAAGAGGCAAAACACACACACAGACGCACTTTGACTGCAGTTTGGCTCTTCATTCAGGAACTTCATACGCTGCTATATGCATTATTATTCTGTGGGGGAAACCGGAGCACCCGGAGGAAACCCACGCCAACATGAGGAGAACATGCAAACTCCACACAGAAACACCAACTGAGCCAGCCGAGCAAAGCAGCGGTGACTCAACAATAATGACCCAGACTAACGTTATCTGGGTTACTCTTATCAGGAGACGTCTGCAACACACACACACACACACACACACACACAGACGATCTCTGTCCTGTGTTTATAACTGTAACAGAGCAAACATTACTCACTATTAATGAGCAGGGTCAAAGGACACGCTCTCCGCCCTAATACACAGCTGATTAGACTTTAACTAATATATAATCAAGGCCAGACGCACTAAACACAGCACTATAAAGCACTAAAGCCATCAGGATATGAGCAGATAAGAGCATTTCCTGTACACTATACAGCAGAATACTGAAGAAAACACCCTGAGCGCTACATATTCATGAAAAAAGCCGAATATTTACTTCTCTAGTCATCAAAAACAAGTCATTTATAACAGCACAAACTATTTACACTTCATATTGCTGCAATAATTCAATCTTGATGTTGATCTTTAAGTGCACAATAAACACCTGGAGAACATAAAGCACATTGCCTTTTCAAAATCAACAATCTTTAATTTTAGATTATAAAAAAACATGTATAAATTAAAGTGATTACGAATATAATTTAAATGTATTAAAATTTTTAATTCACAATTTAAAATTAAAATGTAAATAAAAATGTACAAATATAAAATAAAAATTTACAAATATAATATCTATTTAAATTGTAAAATATATTAATAAATATATTTTTCTCAACATTAATGCTAGTAAATATGTATAAATCTGCATAGATAGGGTGAACATTTAATTTGAATTAAACAAATTAAACTAGAGCGACTCGAGCAACGGAAATAGAGAAAATACTCTGTTCAATTTAGGATTAGTATTCTGTCCAATAGCTTTCGGACCCTTAACAAGTAGGAGGCACAAATGCAAACTGTTGTAATTCCTACAGTGTTCACTTGACTTGGAGGCTGACACTCTGCAGTTAACAGTGTTAATAACTCATCTCTAATAACTGATTTATTTTCTCTTCTCCATGATGACAGCACATAATATTAGACTAGATATTCTTCAAGACACTAGTGTTCAGCTTAAAGTGACATTTAAATACTTAACTAGGTTAATTTGGCTAATGAGGCAGGTTAGGGTAATCAGGCAAGTTATTGTATAATGATGGTTTGTTCTGTAGACTATCGAGAAAAAAAAATAGCTTAAAGGGGCTAATAATATTGTCCCTAAAATGGTGTTTAAAAAATTAAAAACTGCTTTTATTCTAGCTGAAAAAAAAAATATCAGACTTTATCCAGAAGAAAAAAATATTATCAGACATACTGTGAAAATGTCCTTGCTCTGTTAAACATAATTTGGGAAACACTTAAAAAAGAATAAAAAAATTCAAAGAGGACTAATAATTCTGACTTCAACTGTATATATATATATACACATACATATTAAACAACTACTATAAAATTGTACCAGAGCAACAACACTAAAGAAAATATTCTACTCAGTTCTGATTTCACTTTATTAGCAAACACTGTCGCCACTGTTTAATACGCCACTATCTCCAATCTTAATAAAACCCTTTATTCCTAAAAATGCTCAATAAACTGTGCAATAAACACAGATGCAAATAAATGAAGCAAAAGCAGAAAGGAGAGGAGTTTGTGTGACCGCAGGCCTTCTTCTCAAACTCCAGCAAAGTCACAGCGCAGTGTTTTATTCCCACTTTTCTGATTTCTAAAGCAGAGCGTCGGTGTCAAAATCATTCTTAACCTCAAGTTGAAGTGACAAATGTGTTTAAAGCGAAGCTGTAAAATAAATAGCTGAAATGGAGGCTTAGCGGGAGTTAAATCCTGCAGCTGAAGTGTGCGGATTACAAGCCCAGCGCATTAAACAATGTCCCTAAATATGCATTGAAATCCGCAAAGCATGAAAGCGTGTTGTCATGTGGTATTAGCATTCAGAGGTGTGCGCGTGTGTGTGTGTGTGTGTGTGTGTGTGTGTGTGTGTGTGTGTGTGTGAGTGTGTGTGTGTGTGGCAGTGTTAAATGTCAGAGACCGCAAATCCCACAAACATCTCCTGACGTCACACTGCGCTCAAACTGTCACTGAAATACGGGGAAACGCTAAAGGTTTATGCTAAAATAATCACACAATCCTACATATGGAGGATGAAGAGAGACAGGATAAAGATGCTGATAGTACCAGGAAAAAGAAAACGATATCGATGTTCAGAAGACTAGTGTGCTGTTTATTTTGTTGCATTATTTGTTTATAATTACATATATTTTTGTCTCCTTTAGTTTCCTTTAACTTGCTGCAGTTTTTATCCCTGATAGCTCTGTAAAAATAAAGAAATAAATAAAAAAATAAAATAAAAAGAAAGAGAAAACAAGTCACAGTGCATTTTGAATGATTTTCAATAAAAACAAAATAAATAAATAAAAAGGGTGAAAAATAAAGAAATAAAAATGAAAAAGATAGAAAAAAGTTACATGCAGTTTTGGTGTTTTTCAATTAAAATAAGAGTGAAAATACAAAAAATAATAAATAAATTAAAATAATAATAATAATAAAAGCTAAAAAGAAACGAGAAAAAAAATTCATATGCACTTTTGACATTTTTTAATGAAAAAAAAGAAAGAATACGGAAAAATAAAGAAAAAAGTCTTTAAAAGTCTTAATAAACATTAAAAATACAAAACAAAAGAGAAAATAAGAAAATAATAGGCTAAATGTCTTGCATTTTTGATATTTTCCAAAGAAAAAAAGAGAACAAAATAATACAGATTCTCACAAGACTATTGTATTTATTATTTATTTATTTATTTATTTAACTATTTGCCTATTTTATTTATATGTACTGTGTTTGCTTTGGTTACATATATACAGCAGTAATTGTTGCTAAACACAGTGTACTCCATTTTTACAGCATTTTGACAGAAAAGCAGAAGTCAAATCTCATTGCATATACAACAGTTAAATTAAATATAAAAATATATGCAATTAAATCACATCTCAAATAGAAACGTGTATATGCAATATTAAAGTCACACATTTTTAAACCGTTAAAATCTCGCCACACTAAAGGTCAAACACTAACATGTGTAAATGTTGAATAAACCGTCTGAAGTTCCAAAATACAAAATACACAACATGCCTGACAGGAAAACACAGATATCTGTGCGAATCTTCAAAGAGAATGGAGGAAATCCTTCAGATTATAGATGATGAAGGAATGAAGCGTGTCAGGATGTTTTACTCGCGTGCTCTTTCACTAATATCTAATAAATGATGTTATGAGGACGGTAATGCTATTGACAACGACTGACATCAGACAATGTCTGCAAAAGAACAAACAACACAAATGATGGGGTGGTCCATCTCAGACAGACACACACACACACACACACACAAACACACACACACACGGGGAAACACAATACTGTATATATATATATATGAGGAAAGTGAGAGTATTAACCCTGAGTGACCGACCGGACAAATGAGCCGTACTGCGCTTTATATGAACATTCATCATCTGTGTGTCAAATCCTGACAGCACAAACACACACACTTGCAAACACACACATTGTTTATTTGTTTGTGTGTGTGTGTGTGTGTGTGTGTGTGTGTGTGTGTGTGTGTGTGTGTGTGTGTGATTGTGAATGTGTGTGTTTGTTTATGTGAATATGTGTGTGTGTGTGTGTGTGTGTGTGTGTGTGTGTGTGTGTGTGTGTGTGTATGTATGTGTGTGTGTGTGTGTGAAATCTGCAGCATTTATGGAAACTTGTAAGCTCCACAATCATTTCTGATGTTATTCGTAAGGTACACAGTGTGATTTATGCAGTGAAATGACGCCCGTGGCCTTAAAATAAACAATAAACTAAAGTAATATCAATTAGAATCTAAATTATGGAGTATAAGAACTAAAAAACACAGACAATTTAGACAGAAATGCCTTTAGATACACATGGAAAAAGACAAACAAACATCTTTTTTTTTATCTGTCATTTGTCATGACTTCATGATTCTCTGATCGCTAAATTTAGCACAAAAACAAAGAAAATGTTTCATGATTTGTGTACTTCTGATATTGTGTTGTTCTGAGTGTGCTCCAGGTGAGTGGGTTTGACAAACCACTTGCAAGATAAACTCTTTCCTCTCCGTATGCACCGCACACTTTATTACAAAAAGGTTAACCTATTAATGGTTAACCAATCAGGAGCTTGCTCTTGTAGGGACGTGATTATGACGTAGCGCCAGACGTGGAAAAGGCATCAATTGCAATTGCAAGTGCAAGTGATAAGCGCAGATGAGGTGGCATGAATGACACGGTTCACGAGAATGAAGCGGCGTGGGTTGAGTATTTTGCGCGAATCGCTCGAGATGAAACATCTGAACTTCAGCGGACATTCGCGCTGTGTTTACCGATCAGCTTTCTCTTGTAGGGGTGTAATAATGACGTAGTGCCTGCTGTTGGTGTCCTGAGGGGAAATCCTCCTGCCGACACCGGTAAACAGTTCATCACACTGGGTTCAGCTCAGTCTGAAGCACCGCTGAAAGCCTCCACTGTCCAGGTTCAGATTCTGGAGGGGTTGACGAACTCACAGAGCTGCTGCATCTCTGAAAGCATCTAGTGGACTCAGACACGGCGCCGAACGAATCTACGCTGTTTTTCAACCTTCCTAATGCTGCGTTCACACCAGACACAGAAGAAGCGTCAAGCGTGAGTGATTTACATGGTAATCAATGCAAAGACTTGAATAGACATTCTGTGGCGCGATACGCGCTAATGAGGTGGCGTGAATGGCGCGGCGTGAGTTGAGCGTTTTGCACGAATCACTGGAGCTGGTAAATCTGAACTCCAGCAGACATTTGTGCGCAGTAACCAATCAATAGCTTGCTCTTGTAGGGGTGTAATTATGACGTAGCACCTGCTGCTGGTGTCCCGAGGGAAATCCTCTTGCCGACATCACACAACAGTTTTGAACGAGTTGATGAACTTGCAGAGCTGGCTGCAACTTTAAAAGGATCTAGTGCACTCGGACACGGCGCCGAACAAATCTGCGCTGTTTTTCAGCCTTCCTAAAGCACATAAGCATAGCTGATCTCTCAATATAATCTATGTTAGCCATTTAGCAAGGAAGCTAGGGTCACCGGGCAGACAGAAGCCCTACACATGATGCGAATCTGCATGTTTTGTCAAGGGAATTTGATGCAGGAATGAAGCAAGTAAACTCAAAATGTTCACGCGTCTGTTTACATGCAAAAAGCATGCCTTACTCATACATGCGTCTGGTGTAAACAGCATAATACTCCAAGATTTAGATTCTTATTGATATTATTTTAGTTTCTTGTTTATTTTAAGGTCACAGGCGGCTGTATAATCACTTCACTGCATATATCACACTGTGTACGTGACAAATAACATCAGAAATTACTGTGGGGCTTACAATTTTCTCCATTTCCACATGTATTTCCACATTTACAGCATGGGTTTGTCTTGTCTGATTACGTGACACACTTAACCTCTCCCACTTCCGCTAAAACACACACACACACACACACCAGCCGTATTATGTGCTTAACATTCACTATCAGCTGAATAATTTTTAATGCAACATGAAGCGGAGTAGATGGATAACTCAATTAGGAGCACACATCCATCCGTCAGGCTGAGATTGATGAGAATGTGCAGCGTTTTCAGCATCAGATCCTCCTCTTTATAGCTGAAGCATCATTAGCCATGACTCCACCGACCACGCTTTATTACCGGCTTCAGCTCTCACACACACTGTTGTTTGCATGATGAATGTGACCGCTGCTGACGCGTTCGGAGAGGAAATTAGTTGTGTGTTTTGCAGAAAAAAAGCTCATCTCCATCTCTCACTTCACTTGCTTTTATGGAGGAACTGAGGATTAATTCATATTTCAGATGCAGGAAAACGCTGAGAGATTTATCTGTGATGTAATATTATAGTTCTTACATTTTCTAATAAATATTCATTTAAAGTTTTTACAGTTTTGTTGTGCAGTTTTTAACTGTGTTATGGATTTTATTCATTTTAATTTAATGTTGGGAAAAATCCATCCATTCGTTCATTTTCGCTTAGTTCCTTTATTAATCATGGGACGCCACAGCGGAATGAACCGCCAACTTATCCAGCACATTTTTTACACAGCGGATGCCCTTCCAGCTGCAACCCATCACCAGGAAACACCCATACACTTCCATTCACACACACACAAACACTGTTTTTAAAATGTCTCCATTGTCTACTGTTCAGAGTGGCGATGAGGTCTTACAGTGTATGAGAAGAGTCTTTTAAATCATCTTAAAAGGTATTGAATTTCACTCTCTGATTCCTGTATATACCCTGAGTCTGTGTTTCTGTGTGGAGTTTGCATGTTCTCCCTGTGTTTGCGTGGGTTTCCTCCGGGTGCTCCGGTTTCCCCCACAGTCCAAACACATGCGCTATAGGGGAACTGATCAACTACACTGGCCGTAGTGTATGAGTGTGTGTGTGTGAGAATGTTTCCCAGTACTGGGTTGCAGCTGGAGGGGCATTCCCTGTGTAAAACATATGCTGGAATAGATGATGAAGGAAACACTGTGATTGACGTTCTCCCTTTGTACGTGTCATCAGAGGGGGAAAGCCCCGCCCACTAGTGCCCATCATCTCATTAGCATCTCCAGCAGGCCTGAGTGAGAAGCAGCCGTCTGTCCATTAGCCATTAGAGTGTTTGAGCTGCTGAAGATCATGTCAGCATAGACTCAGAGGATTATAGATGTGGAGTTCTAGATGAACAGAGACAGGAGCGACATAGACTGACAGAAACATGAACACACACCTGACCAGCACTCACAACACACACACTGCTGTTTCACATCTGCCACTATGCTGATGCACAGCTGTCTGTAGCTCCGCCCTCTTCTAAATAGAGCACTTCTCATTTGCATTTAAAGAGACAGTCACCAAAACGCCACAATTAGGATCAACATTATCTGTGTGCTACTGTATTCTCAGCTCAAACTCACACACACACACACACATCAGAGATGCATCTTGTAAAATAAAGCAGGGCAACATTAACAGTGTGTTGTGTAAATGACAGGAGTGTGTGAGTGTGAGTACAGGTGGTCACTAATTGAAGAGAGCGGCGTGATGCTGGGAGGGTCAGAGGAGAGAAACTCGCTGACCTTTTCACTATTTGACTGATCTAAACAGGAGAGATGAAGCGGTCTGACGGAGGAGAGCAGACAACACGAGCTGATCCCAGAGCAGCGCAAATGTCAAATCTAAATGTCAATTAAAAATTACAAGCAGCTCTGAGAGGAGCGTTCTGAAGGGCCTGACATTACTCTGACATGCCAAAGCCGATCTGACAAGCAGAGCGCAGACATGACAGCAGGTCCAGTCTAAACACACACACACACACTTGCACAAAACACACACAATACAGAATAAAAGTATGGGGACACATCCACATAATGCCTACATGTGTGTATATATACACTGTAAAAAAAAATCTAATTTTACAGAAAATATCCTTAAATTTTTAACAGTAATTTTTTGTCATTTCACATTATATTCAAAACTTAGTAAAATGACAACAAATTTCTCTAAATTAACCGTTTGACTTTCATTTTAGGTACTTTATTATTAAAGACAAATTACTGACATTTGTGTTTTTTATACAGGGAAATTACAGTATTATTTATACAGTATTTTTTCTGTTATTTTAAATTATATTCAAAAGTTTGTGAAAATGACAAACATTATCTGTAAATTAACGGCTTGACTGTTATTTTATGTACTATATAATTAATGACAAATTACAGCAATGTGTCTGACATATTATTCACAATGTTTTTTCCTGTTTTTTAAGTACATTTAAAATTACGTAAATTAAAGTAATAAATTGTAATTACTTGCTCTGTAAAAAAAAAAAAACGTAAAAAAAATGGCATGTTATTAAAGGTGTTTAATCGTAATGATTTAGGGAAAATTCTTTTAAATAACATTGTTTTCTCTTGAACTTTTGAACTTTTCAGTCACTTTATTGATGATGTTTGATCATAATAATCTAGGAGAAGTCTGTATAATAACAGTGTTTCTTTATAAAACTCTTTGTGTATACCTTTATTGAACGGATTTGATCGTAATCTAGGAAAAGTCTGTAAAATAACAGTGTTTTTCTGTAAACATTTTAATGAAAATATCTGTAGATTTATTATTTTTTGCACTTTATTTCAACAAAGACATTTTACCGTAATTTTATGGTTTTTGTTTGGCAGCCAAAGCTGCCAGTCATTTGACCTTTTTTTTTACGATTTTTTTTCTTACAGTGTATATATATCTGTGACTGTTTAAAATGAACAACAATGACTAATTACAAGAACAATCATAATCCAGCTCTCGATCTTTCTTTATTGGTGAACTGCTTCAGTTGTGTGTGTGTGTGTGTGTGTGTGTGTGTGTGTTTGTGTGTGTGTGCGCGTCTGACCTGTTGCAGTAGCTCCAGAACTGCTCGTTCAGGTATGTGTTGTGACTGTGATCGTCTCCAAATGAAGCTTTACTCTCGATCCAGTGAACGATGTGGCCATCAACAGCTGAACAACACAACAACACACACTTTAACACTTTACACAACACAACATGCACAGCATCCTTTAAAGCTCATGTGAAGTGCTTTAAAATGTGCATGTTTGACTGATGTTTGGCATAATCTCAACTGAAACATGAAGGGTGGGCGGGGCATAGACTAGCTCCTCCCATTTTAAAAATCAGCCAATAGCGTTTCACTTCTCACAGCTCTGCCGGCAGAGCACCCAGAGGAAACCAACATAGGGAGAACATGCAAACTCCACACGGAAACCCCAACTGACCCAGCGTGAACTCGAACCACTGACCTGTGAGGCCACAGTGCTGACCACTAGGACCTCATGTCGCCCAAATGAAGTCATTTAATTATTTATAGGTCTTTATGGTTAGTGTCACCAAGCAGCAGGTAAACACAGAGACGGTGATGAGAGAAGCAGAACTCACCGATCGGCACCTCCAGGATGATGTCCGGGGTTTTGTCGTATCCTTTGACCCGCAGCTGATTCTCATCTGTGCCAAAACACATTCAGAAGGATTGTTGGGGTGATCAGTTCTGTTTGAGCTCAGTCCTCCAGCATACACTGCAAATATGCTTTTCTCACTTACTGTAGAGTTGTTGTTGTTGTTTTTAGCCCAAAACTCTGAAATTGAGAAGCATTTTCTAGTGCAAAATAATAACTTGTTTATAAAAAGTGAGTTTTTCCTTAAAATAAGCTAAATAATCTGCCAATGGGCTGAGTCAAATAATCTTATGTTATTAATCTTAATGTTATTTTTCTGATTTAGATGAAATTTACTTTAAAGCTTGAACCAAAGTTCATTTTGGGTAAAACTCAAATACTGAGCTATAGCAAGTCATTATTTAAAGTTGTTTCAAAGTACCATTTCTGCATTAGTGCATAGTGCAGTGATGTACAGGAAGGCTTCAGGCCATTTGTGCTGAAGTGTGGATTAAATGTGCTCATGGTGACACTACAGCTTTAAAAACAGCCGCAGACTTGACCTCGGTGAAGTGAACAGAGGAAAGACTGAAGCCTCTTCATCAGTGTAATGTTTGCTGGCGCTGCACATGCTGTGTGTGTGTGTGTGTGTGTGTGTGTGTGTGTGTGTGTGTTTCATCAGTGATATGTGTGACCTCAGCCATTGTCCTTGAGTCGTGGTCAAACAGCTGATTTCTCCATTAAATCACACTGGCTCTCTGAACACACTGTTGACATGGACTCGGCCTGAGGATCATCTCCACACATCACCTTTGATTACAATTAATGGTGTGTGTCAGCTGAAGCCCAGCTCATTTACAATCCATTTATCAGGCCGTGCAATGCTTTTTCACATGGACTTTTTGTTTCGTTTCTAGTCCAAATATCTACTATATACTTCTTATTTTACTTCAAAGTTGTAACATGCCATACCATTGTTTTTGCTTTGGACCTTGTTCCTTGAATTGAAGGGTTTAACAAAAAACTTCAATTAAATAAAGAATAAAGTAAAGAACAGCATTGTTTATTTGCAGTGTGGTGCCTCGTGAGCCCAAACGCCTGCAGTAGGGTCAGACGCCCTCATTCACACCTGAACCGCACGCCGCAGACCGGACAAACACTACTGTAGATGCATGAAATCTGCAGATGAGCAATGCACACTGGGAGGATCATCCAGATAGACTTCTGTCAGGACACGTCTTATTAATAATGCACTGCTGTACTTCTTCAACATCCTAACAAAATGTCAAAACCTCCAGTCATAAAAAAGTAATAAACTAAAAGACAGAAGGCAAACTGAGCTGAGGTGAGAAAGAAGAGCGATTACGCCAAAAAGGAAATCAAGTCTTGCCACAGAGTAACAGGCGAAAGTGTATATATATAAAAAGATTTAAGGTCAAACGTATTAGTTATGCGCATAAATATTTATTAAGCTTTTATTTATATGTTTTCATTTGTTTATATGAACATGCCAATCTAAACAAATAAAATAAAACAAAAAAATACACATGCACGCACACACACACACACACACGCACACGCACACACACACAAATGGACATTTAGATAAGTTAATGTAATGTACTGCAGATACACACAACAACATAGCTGATTTTTTTACACCAGTTATTAATCTACCACACCAGTACATCTGTCTCTAACCCATAACATTAAACCCGTGCACTTTACCGACCTTAAAACTTAACCATACCCATAAACCTGTAATGAACCTACCTATAAAGCTTACCCATACCATTAATCCCATCACCAAACCTTACACTTACACAAACCTTTAAACCATTCTCTAACCTTAGCAAAACAAAAACATAACCTTACCAATAAACCTGCCATTAACCCATCCTAAGACTTATCCATACTATCAAACCAATCCCTGACTCACCCTTATCCTGTCCCTTAATCTTAACTGACACTTAAACTTACCCATGCCAATAAACCCAGCCTTAATCCCAACTGACCCTTCAATTTACCCATACTATTAAACCAATCCATAACCACAACTGACCTTTAAACTTACCCACACCATTAAACCAGTCTCTAGCTGACTCTTAAACTTACCCATACCATTAAACCAGTCTCTAACTGACTCTTAAACTTACCCACACCATTAAACCAGTCTCTAACTGACTCTTAAACTTACCCATACCATTAAACCAGTCTCTAGCTGACTCTTGAACTTACCCACACCATTAAACCAGTCTCTAGCTGACTCTTAAACTTACCCATACCATTAAACCAGTCTCTAACTGACTCTTAAACTTACCCACACCATTAAACCAGTCTCTAACTGACTCTTAAACTTACCCATACCATTAAACCAGTCTCTAGCTGACTCTTAAACTTACCCACACCATTAAACCAGTCTCTAGCTGACTCTTAAACTTACCCATACCATTAAACCAGTCTCTAGCTGACTCTTAAACTTACCCATACCATTAAACCAGTCTCTAGCTGACTCTTAAACTTACCCATACCATTAAACCAGTCTCTAGCTGACTCTTAAACTTACCCACACCATTAAACCAGTCTCTAACTGACTCTTAAACTTACCCACACCATTAAACCAGTCTCTAACTGACTCTTAAACTTACCCATACCATTAAACCAGTCTCTAGCTGACTCTTGAACTTACCCACACCATTAAACCAGTCTCTAGCTGACTCTTAAACTTACCCATACCATTAAACCAGTCTCTAACTGACTCTTAAACTTACCCACACCATTAAACCAGTCTCTAACTGACTCTTAAACTTACCCATACCATTAAACCAGTCTCTAGCTGACTCTTAAACTTACCCACACCATTAAACCAGTCTCTAGCTGACTCTTAAACTTACCCATACCATTAAACCAGTCTCTAACTGACTCTTAAACTTACCCACACCATTAAACCAGTCTCTAACTGACTCTTAAACTTACCCATACCATTAAACCAGTCTCTAGCTGACTCTTGAACTTACCCACACCATTAAACCAGTCTCTAGCTGACTCTTAAACTTACCCATACCATTAAACCAGTCTCTAGCTGACTCTTAAACTTACCCATACCATTAATCCAGTCTCTAGCTGACTCTTAAACTTACCCATACCATTAAACCAGTCTCTAGCTGACTCTTAAACTTACCCATACCATTAATCCAGTCTCTAGCTGACTCTTAAACTTACCCATACCATTAATCCAGTCTTTAGCTGACTCTTAAACTTACCCATACCATTAAACCAGTCTTTAGCTGACTCTTAAACTTACCCATACCATTAAACCAGTCTCTAGCTGACTCTTAAACTTACCCATACCATTAATCCAGTCTTTAGCTGACTCTTAAACTTACCCACACCATTAAACCAGTCTTTAGCTGACTCTTAAACTTACCCATACCATTAATCCAGTCTTTAGCTGACTCTTAAACTTACCCATACCATTAATCCAGTCTCTAGCTGACTCTTAAACTTACCCATACCATTAATCCAGTCTTTAGCTGACTCTTAAACTTACCCATACCATTAAACCAGTCTTTAACTGACTCCTTAACTTACAGTCTCCATACCATTAAACTATTCTCTAACCCATAAACATAACTGATGCTTTAACTTACACGTACTAGTGAATCTGTCCCTAGCCTTACCAAAAAAACAACAATCAACCAACAAACAAACAAACAAACAAACAAACAAACAAACGGGCATATGTGGATTGAATTGTAATCTATATTAAACTCAACAGAAGCTAGTTAGTTTGAGACTGCAGCTTGTGTCATTATTAACTTGATCAATATAGAGATCCATATGTATGGCCTGTCTCGCAGCTGTGGAAAGGGTCAAATGATGTAATGTCCTGTGTTGAAGCAGCAGCAGGAGACTTACCTAAAAACGACAGGTTTCTCTCTCTGAGTTTGTCTCTCAGAGTGTCTTCATGTTCCAGACCGATGGCACTGGGGGAATGTGGTTAAGGACAAACGTCACAAATCTGCTCATTTATGTCAGTCACAAACTCTCGCGTTCACTGCTCTCGCTTCTCGGGGGAACTGAGGTGCAAATTAAAAGTGGGATGGTCAACTTTCCCAAGTCCACTTCTAAATGCTCCCTGCCAGGAGACACCCGGACAGCTGAGAAAGGTTGCTATGGCAACAGCAAAAGAATGAGCTTGTAGTAATATCAGAATGAGTGTAGTTGAGTGTTTGCAGGGGTGTTGTTAGGTGGTAGTTAGAGCTCTGAGTGTTTGCGGTGTTGTTGTTAGGTTGTAGGTAGAGCTCTGAGTGTTTGCAGGGGTGTTGTTAGGTGGTAGTTAGAGCTCTGAGTGTTTGTAGAGGTGTTGTTTGGGGGTAGTTAGAGCTCTGAGTGTTTGTAGGGGTGTTGTTTGGGGGTAGTTAGAGCTCTGAATGTTTGTAGCGATGTTGTTAGGTGGTAGTTAGAGCTCTGAGTGTTTGTGGTGTTGTTCGGTGGTAGTTAGAGCTCTGAGTGTTTGTGGTGTTGTTCGGTGGTAGTTAGAGCTCTGAGTGTTTGTAGGGGTGTTGTTTGGGGGTAGTTAGAGCTCTGAATGTTTGTAGCGATGTTGTTAGGTGGTAGTTAGAGCTCTGAGTGTTTGTAGGGGTGTTGTTTGGAGTAGTTAGAGCTCTGGGTGTTTGTAGGGGTGTTGTTAGGTGGTAGTTAGAGCTCTTGAGTGTTTGTGGTGTTGTTAGGTGGTAGTTAGAGCTCTGAGTGTTTGTGGTGTTGTTCGGTGGTAGTTAGAGCTCTGAGTATTTGCGGTGTTGTTGTTAGGTGGTAGTTAGAGCTCTGAGTGTTTGCGGTGTTGTTGTTAGGTGGTAGTTAGAGCTCTGAGTGTTTGTAGGGGTGTTGTTAGGTGGTAGTTAGAGCTCTGAGTGTTTGCGGTGTTGTTGTTAGGTGGTAGTTAGAGCTCTGAGTGTTTGTAGGGGTGTTGTTCGGTGGTAGTTAGAGCTCTGAGTGTTTGTAGGGGTGTTGTTAGGTGGTAGTTAGAGCTCTGAGTGTTTGCGGTGTTGTTGTTAGGTGGTAGTTAGAGCTCTGAGTGTTTGTAGGGGTGTTGTTAGGTGGTAGTTAGAGCTCTGAGTGTTTGCGGTGTTGTTGTTAGGTGGTAGTTAGAGCTCTGAGTGTTTGTAGGGGTGTTGTTCGGTGGTAGTTAGAGCTCTGAGTGTTTGTAGGGGTGTTGTTAGGTTGTACTTAGAGTTCTGAGTGTTTGTGGTGTTGTTGTTAGGTGGTAGTTAGAGCTCTGAGTGTTTGTAGGGGTGTTGTTAGGTGGTAGTTAGAGCTCTGAGTGTTTGTGGTGTTGTTGTTAGGTTGTAGGTAGAGCTCTGAGTGTTTGTAGGGGTGTTGTTAGGTGGTAGTTAGAGCTCTGAGTGTTTACGGTGTTGTTGTTAGGTGGTAGTTAGAGCTCTGAGTGTTTGTGGTGTTGTTGTTCGGTGGTAGTTAGAGCTCTGAGTGTTTGTGGTGTTGTTGTTCGGTGGTAGTTAGAGCTCTGAGTGTTTGTAGGGGTGTTGTTAGGTGGTAGTTAGAGCTCTGAGTGTTTGCGGTGTTGTTGTTAGGTTGTAGTTAGAGCTCTGAGTGTTTGTGGTGTTGTTGTTAGGTGGTAGTTAGAGCTCTGAGTGTTTGCAAGGGTGTTGTTAGGTGGTAGTTAGAGCTCTGAGTGTTTGTATGGGTGTTGTTCGGTGGTAGTTAGAGCTCTGAGTGTTTGTAGGGGTGTTGTTAGGTTGTACTTAGAGTTCTGAGTGTTTGTGGTGTTGTTGTTAGGTGGTAGTTAGAGCTCTGAGTGTTTGTAGGGGTGTTGTTAGGTGGTAGAGCTCTGAGTGTTTGCGGTGTTGTTGTTAGGTGGTAGTTAGAGCTCTGAGTGTTTGTAGGGGTGTTGTTCGGTGGTAGTTAGAGCTCTGAGTGTTTGTGGTGTTGTTGTTAGGTTGTAGGTAGAGCTCTGAGTGTTTGTGGTGTTGTTGTTAGGTTGTACTTAGAGCTCTGAGTGTTTGTGGTGTTGTTGTTAGGTTGTAGTTAGAGCTCTGAGTGTTTGTAGGGTTGTTGTTAGGTTGTAGTTAGAGCTCTGAGTGTTTGTAGGGGTGTTGTTAGGTGGTAGTTAGAGCTCTGAGTGTTTGTAGAGGTGTTGTTTGGGGGTAGTTAGAGCTCTGAGTGTTTGTGGTGTTGTTCGGTGGTAGTTAGAGCTCTGAGTGTTTGTGGTGTTGTTGTTAGGTTGTAGGTAGAGCTCTGAGTGTTTGTAGGGGTGTTGTTAGGTGGTAGTTAGAGCTCTGAGTGTTTGTAGGGGTGTTGTTAGGTGGTAGTTAGAGCTCTGAGTGTTTACGGTGTTGTTGTTAGGTGGTAGTTAGAGCTCTGAGTGTTTGTGGTGTTGTTGTTCGGTGGTAGTTAGAGCTCTGAGTGTTTGTGGTGTTGTTTTTCGGTGGTAGTTAGAGCTCTGAGTGTTTGTAGGGGTGTTGTTAGGTGGTAGTTAGAGATCTGAGTGTTTGCGGTGTTGTTGTTAGGTTGTAGTTAGAGCTCTGAGTGTTTGTGGTGTTGTTGTTCGGTGGTAGTTAGAGCTCTGAGTGTTTGCGGTGTTGTTGTTAGGTGGTAGTTAGAGCTCTGAGTGTTTGCAAGGGTGTTGTTAGGTGGTAGTTAGAGCTCTGAGTGTTTGAGGTGTTGTTGTTCGGTGGTAGTTAGAGCTCTGAGTGTTTGTAGGGGTGTTGTTTGGGGGTAGTTAGAGCTCTGAGTGTTTGTAGGGGTGTTGTTTGGGGGTAGTTAGAGCTCTGAGTGCTTGCAGTGTTGTTGTTAGGTGGTAGTTAGAGCTCTCAGTGTTTGTAGGGGTGTTTTTAGGTTGTAGTTAGAGCTCTGAGTGTTTGCGGTGTTGTTGTTAGGTGGTAGTTAGAGCTCTGAGTGTTTGCAAGGGTGTTGTTAGGTGGTAGGTAGAGCTCTGAGTGTTTGTAGGGGTGTTGGTAGGTGGTAGTTAGAGCTCTGAGTGTTTGTAGGGGTGTTGTTAGGTTGTAGTTAGAGCTCTGAGTGTTTGTAGGGGTGTTGTTAGGTTGTAGTTAGAGCTCTGAGTGTTTGTAGGGGTGTTGTTAGGTTGTAGTTAGAGCTCTGAGTGTTTGCGGTGTTGTTGTTAGGTGGTAGTTAGAGCTCTGAGTGTTTGTAGTGGTGTTGTTTGGGGGTAGTTAGAGCTCTCAGTGTTTGTGGTGTTGTTGTTAGGTGGTAGGTAGAGCTCTCAGTGTTTGTGGTGTTGTTGTTAGGTGGTAGTTTGACCATTTCCATCAAGTACAACAGTATAACAGCATACAAAACACATGCAGCCAAATCATCACAATGATACGATGAGCGTGTGTGTCAGAAACGCATATTGTAGACTGTTTTTGTGTCTTGATGGGCGTCTGTGGATGATGTGTCAGTCACGGGGCGTTTCTGTGGGCGATATGATGAACCCGGACAGATGCAGAGAGTAAATGAATGCTGACGCGTGAAAAGAGATGGAGAGAGAGGGTGGAGGGATGGGGATGAGTGACCACAGACAGAGAAACACCGTGACCCTTCACCCAACACACACACACACACACAGATGAGTCTGAGACACACACACACACACAAACAAACAAAGATGAGTCTGAGACACACACACACACACACACAAGATCAAAAAATTCAGTGTGTCTGTGTGTAAAAATCTAACAAAAAACATTGGATAATATCTGATATAAGCATTTCACAAAACAATGACATCACATCAAATATCAATCGCCCTCAGTGTTTAAACATATATTTTTTAAAACACGACAACAATTTAGAGTTTAAATCTTTTAAAATATAATTGTGTGCATTTGAGGAAAAATCACACACAATCACAGGCGCGCACACACAAACACACACACACACACACACACACAAACGAACAAACACAGACAGTGAGGGCTTCTAGCTGTGAAACACTGTATGATGCAGACTGTGAACAAAGAGGTGCACATTCACACACATACACACACACACACACACACACACACACACATTTATGTCAGGTGAATCTCAGCCCTGCGAATGGCTCCTCGTCAATTTCGGGCTTAAAGTTTTATGGGAAGGATACTGTTTGATGCAGTCGACCAGCGGTCCATAACAGCAGTCATTTACTGTGCACTGAAAAGAGGGAAAAATATTACAGTCAGGAGGACACAAGCCCCTCGCCATCCATTATAAACACCCATCATGCACTGGTGCGCCAGCACACATCACCTACACGCCTATTATTCAGACTGAACAACATCTCTGAGCACTAATTAAAGAGGTTAGCAGATTACAACTTTAACTGTACAGATCTGTGTGTGTTGACTCGGATTTGTGAATTATTGTTTTTTTTCTCAAAAGTAACGTTATTATTAATAAGCTGCTGACCTGTGATTTTACTCACTGTAAAAAAATCCAAATTATATTTTTTCTTCTTTTTTTATGATTTGTTAAACTGAGTCAACCTTTTTAAAAAAGACACTGATTAATAAAAAAAAAAAAATAAAATAAAAAATTAAGTTCTTTTATCATTAATCATAGTTAAATATTTGGTGACACAGATGTATTTTTTTATAAATAAAATTAAATACAATTTTATTAAATACAATTTTGAAGTTAATCCTTTATCACTGATCATAATATAATTTTAATAAACATAATTAAATAAAGTTCCTTTATGATTAATCATAATTAAATACGTGACAATACAGATGTTTTTTATAAATAAAATTAAATTAAAATTTAAAAAAAAATTTCTTTATGATTATTCCTTAATAAATATTTAGAAATACATATGTATTTTTTTAATAGAAAAAAATAAAATAAAATAGTTCTTTTATGAATATTCCTTATTATTTACAATATATATATATATATATATATATATATATATATATATATATATATATATATATATATATATATATATATATTAAATAATATATAAATATATTCCTTATTAAGTATTTGAATATATATATATATATATATATATATATATATATATATATATATATATATATACATTATTTCACTCATCCTCATGTCATTTCTTTCTTTTGTGTAGTAAAAATTAAACATTCAATGATTTTGCAAACCAAACTATTTTAATGACAATAGACTTTTGTTTAATTAATTAATTTCATAACGCAGTGATCCATTCTTCTGTAATTTTTCCGAAATGGCACTGTTATGAATGTAGTTTAAGGCGTTTGGTCCAACCCTGACTCCACTAGGCTGTAAAAACAGCAACATAAACATTCTGCTAAACATCTCCTGCTGAGGAATGAATCAAATAGAGAAATAAAGCATGTGTGTGTTGATCATACCTGCTCGATGTGTTTGGCTAACACCAGATCTGGAATTAAATACGGCTCACGCAGCATGTTGTTGAGGACTTGTCTGGAAGCTGCGGACGGAGACAGAAAATAATCCTGACTGACTTCTTGGACTCACCACCACTTTATATTTGGACAGAATTAGACATGCCACCTCTGGGAACTCTGCAAAATGTGATAAAATGTGGGATCCAGTCTTATTTATCCTAACAAGCGCAACACAAATGCTAAAAATGTTTTATTTATGAAGATTTGTACAGTTTTTATTAGTTTTTCATTTTATAGGTCATATACACACTCACCGGCCATTTTATTAGGTACACCTGTCCAACTGCCCATGAATGCAAATGTCTAATCAGCCAATCACATGGCAGCAGCTCAATGCATTTAGACATGTAGACATGGTCAAGACGATGGTTGTTGCTGCCAGACGGGCTGCTCTGAGTATTTCAGAAACTGCTGATCTACTGGGATTTTCACGCACAACCATGACTAGGGTTTACAGAGAACGCTCCGACAAAGAGGAAATATCCAGTGAGCGGCAGTTCTGTGGGCGCAAATGCCTTGATGATGAGGCCAGAGGTCAGAGGAGAATGGCCAGACTGGTTCCAGCTGATAGAAAGGCAACAGTAACTCAAATAAGCACTCGTTACAACCGAGCTCTGCAGAAGAGCATCTCTGAACACACAACACGGCCAACCTTGAGGCGGATGGGCTACAGCAGCAGAAGAGCACACCGGGTGCCGCTCCTGTCAGCTAAGAACAGGAAACTGAGGCTACAATTCACACAGACTCACCAAAACTGGACAATAGAAGATTGGAGAAACGTTGCTGCTCTGATGAGTCTCCATTTCTGCTGACACATTCGGATGCTCGGCTCAGACAACATGAAAGCATGGATCATCCTGCCTTGTATCAGCGGTTCAGGCTGGTGGTGGTGGTGTAATGGTGTGGGGGAGATTTTCTTTGGGTCCATTAGTACCAATTGAGCATCAACGCCACAGCCTACCTGAGTATTGCTGCTGACCATGTCCATCCCTTTATGAGCACAGTGTCTCCATCTTCTGATGGCTGATGGCAAAAGGGGTCCAACCCGGCACTAGTCAGGTGTACCTAATAAAGTGGCCGGTGAGTGTGTCACCATTATCCCTTGTTTGATGCTCTATTTGACTTTTTTTAATAAGATTATTTTGCTTGTTTTAATGAAAAACTCACCCTAATTTGACTCAATATTTCTGAACACAGGACATGTTTTTGTTCGTCTAGTAAATGCTTCATGATTTAAGAATCTTTAGATATTTGGACTAGACACAAGACAAAAGCGAAGTATTGCTTGGTTTTTATCTTGAAAACTAAAAGAATCATTATTTTGCAGTGAATCCGCTATGAATCTCCAGCAGGTTTGCGTGTGGATGAATATTCTGCATTATTAACTCCATCCGTGCTGTGCTAACATTTTAAATCATCTCACAAGCCCTTGGATTGATTCTCTATTACTGCAACACACAATCACACTCATATTTAATGGATTGAATCATTGTGTGTCGTTCTAATGATATATCCATACGCCAAACACCGGCCATGATGCAGAATGGGAAATGCGAGGCCGTGTTCAGCTCAAATATACAGTGATGTTGAATACATGATCGATCGTCTCTTTAGGGGTCGATAATCCTGTTGCACTTATTCCTTCAAGTCAATCTGGAGCATAACTACAAGAAACACAACTACATTGCTTTGGTTAATAATAACTCAATACATTTACAGTTGAAGTTACTGACTGTTTGTCTCCATCTAGTGTCTGAATAATGTGCAGGTTAGTGTATACTCCATCAGCTGTTTCTGACTGTTTGTCTCCATCTAGTGTCTGAATAATGCGCAGGTTAGTGTATACTCCATCAGCTGTTCCTGACTGTTTGTCTCCATCTAGTGTCTGAATAATGTGCAGGTTAGTGTATACTCCATCAGCTGTTTCTGTCTCCATCTAGTGTCTGAATAATGCGCAGGTTAGTGTATACTCCATCAGCTGTTTCTGTCTGTCTCCATCTAGTGTCTGAATAATGCGCAGGTTAGTGTATACTCCATCAGCTGTTTCTGACTGTCTCCATCTAGTGTCTGAATAATGTGCAGGTTAGTGTATACTCCATCAGCTGTTTCTGACTGTCTCCATCTAGTGTCTGAATAATGCGCAGGTTAGTGTATACTCCATCAGCTGTTTCTGACTGTTTGTCTCCATCTAGTGTCTGAATAATGTGCAGGTTAGTGTATACTCCATCAGCTGTTTCTGACTGTCTCCATCTAGTGTCTGAATAATGCGCAGGTTAGTGTATACTCCATCAGCTGTTTCTGACTGTTTGTCTCCATCTAGTGTCTGAATAATGTGCAGGTTAGTGTATACTCCATCAGCTGTTTCTGACTGTCTCCATCTAGTGTCTGAATAATGTGCAGGTTAGTGTATACTCCATCAGCTGTTTCTGACTGTCTCCATCTAGTGTCTGAATAATGCGCAGGTTAGTGTATACTCCATCAGCTGTTTCTGTCTCCATCTAGTGTCTGAATAATGCGCAGGTTAGTGTATACTCCATCAGCTGTTTCTGTCTCCATCTAGTGTCTGAATAATGTGCAGGTTAGTGTATACTCCATCAGCTGTTTCTGTCTCCATCTAGTGTCTGAATAATGCACAGGTTACTGTATACTCCATCAGCTGTTTCTGACTGTCTCCATCTAGTGTCTGAATAATGCGCAGGTTAGTGTATACTCCATCAGCTGTTTCTGACTGTTTGTCTCCATCTAGTGTCTGAATAATGTGCAGGTTAGTGTATACTCCATCAGCTGTTTCTGTCTCCATCTAGTGTCTGAATAATGTGCAGGTTAGTGTATACTCCATCAGCTGTTTCTGACTGTCTCCATCTAGTGTCTGAATAATGCGCAGGTTAGTGTATACTCCATCAGCTGTTTCTGACTGTTTGTCTCCATCTAGTGTCTGAATAATGTGCAGGTTAGTGTATACTCCATCAGCTGTTTCTGTCTCCATCTAGTGTCTGAATAATGCGCAGGTTAGTGTATACTCCATCAGCTGTTTCTGACTGTCTCCATCTAGTGTCTAAATAATGCGCAGGTTAGTGTATACTCCATCAGCTGTTTCTGACTGTCTCCATCTAGTGTCTGAATAATGCGCAGGTTAGTGTATACTCCATCAGCTGTTTCTGACTGTTTGTCTCCATCTAGTGTCTGAATAATGTGCAGGTTAGTGTATACTCCATCAGCTGTTTCTGTCTCCATCTAGTGTCTGAATAATGTGCAGGTTAGTGTATACTCCATCAGCTGTTTCTGACTGTTTGTCTCCATCTAGTGTCTGAATAATGCGCAGGTTAGTGTATACTCCATCAGCTGTTTCTGACTGTTTGTCTCCATCTAGTGTCTGAATAATGTGCAGGTTAGTGTATACTCCATCAGCTGTTTCTGTCTCCATCTAGTGTCTGAATAATGCGCAGGTTAGTGTATACTCCATCAGCTGTTTCTGTCTCCATCTAGTGTCTGAATAATGTGCAGGTTAGTGTATACTCCATCAGCTGTTTCTGTTTGTCTCCATCTAGTGTCTGAATAATGTGCAGGTTAGTGTATACTCCATCAGCTGTTTCTGTTTGTCTCCATCTAGTGTCTGAATACTGTGCAGGTTAGTGTATACTCCATCAGCTGTTTCTGTCTCCATCTAGTGTCTGAATAATGTGCAGGTTAGTGTATACTCCATCAGCTGTTTCTGTTTGTCTCCATCTAGTGTCTGAATAATGTGCAGGTTAGTGTATACTCCATCAGCTGTTTCTGTCTCCATCTAGTGTCTGAATAATGCGCAGGTTAGTGTATACTACATCAGCTGTTTCTGTCTCCATCTAGTGTCTGAATAATGTGCAGGTTAGTGTATACTCCATCAGCTGTTTCTGTTTGTCTCCATCTAGTGTCTGAATAATGCGCAGGTTAGTGTATACTCCATCAGCTGTTTCTGTTTGTCTCAATCTAGTGTCTGAATAATGCGCAGGTTAGTGTATACTCCATCAGCTGTTTCTGTCTCCATCTAGTGTCTGAATAATGTGCAGGTTAGTGTATACTCCATCAGCTGTTTCTGTCTCCATCTAGTGTCTGAATAATGTGCAGGTTAGTGTATACTCCATCAGCTGTTTCTGTTTGTCTCCATCTAGTGTCTGAATAATGTGCAGGTTAGTGTATACTCCATCAGCTGTTTCTGACTGTCTCCATCTAGTGTCTGAATAATGCGCAGGTTAGTGTATACTCCATCAGCTGTTTCTAACTGTTTGTCTCCATCTTGTGTCTGAATAATGCGCAGGTTAGTGTATACTCCATCAGCTGTTTCTGTTTGTCTCAATCTAGTGTCTGAATAATGCGCAGGTTAGTGTATACTCCATCAGCTGTTTCTGTCTCCATCTAGTGTCTGAATAATGCGCAGGTTAGTGTATATTCCATCAGCTGTTTCTGTCTCCATCTAGTGTCTGAATAATGTGCAGGTTAGTGTATACTCCATCAGCTGTTTCTGACTGTCTCCATCTAGTGTCTGAATAATGTGCAGGTTAGTGTATACTCCATCAGCTGTTTCTGTCTCCATCTAGTGTCTGAATAATGTGCAGGTTAGTGTATACTCCATCAGCTGTTTCTGACTGTTTGTCTCCATCTAGTGTCTGAATAATGCACAGGTTAGTGTATACTCCATCAGCTGTTTCTGACTGTTTGTCTCCATCTTGTGTCTGAATAATGCGCAGGTTAGTGTATACTCCATCAGCTGTTTCTGACTGTTTGTCTCCATCTTGTGTCTGAATGATGTGCAGGTTAGTGTATACTCCATCAGCTGTTTCTGACTGTCTCCATCTAGTGTCTGAATAATGCGCAGGTTAGTGTATACTCCATCAGCTGTTTCTGTCTCCATCTAGTGTCTGAATAATGTGCAGGTTAGTGTATACTCCATCAGCTGTTTCTGTCTCCATCTAGTGTCTGAATAATGCGCAGGTTAGTGTATACTCCATCAGCTGTTTCTGTTTGTCTCCATCTAGTGTCTGAATAATGCGCAGGTTAGTGTATACTCCATCAGCTGTTTCTGTCTCCATCTAGTGTCTGAATAATGTGCAGGTTAGTGTATACTCCATCAGCTGTTTCTGACTGTCTCCATCTAGTGTCTGAATAATGTGCAGGTTAGTGTGTACTCCATCAGCTGTTTCTGTCTCCATCTAGTGTCTGAATAATGTGCAGGTTAGTGTATACTCCATCAGCTGTTTCTGACTGTTTGTCTCCATCTAGTGTCTGAATAATGCACAGGTTAGTGTATACTCCATCAGCTGTTTCTGACTGTTTGTCTCCATCTTGTGTCTGAATAATGTGCAGGTTAGTGTATACTCCATCAGCTGTTTCTGTTTGTCTCAAACTAGTGTCTGAATAATGCGCAGGTTAGTGTATACTCCATCAGCTGTTTCTGTTTGTCTCCATCTAGTGTCTGAATAATGTGCAGGTTAGTGTATACTCCATCAGCTGTTTCTGACTGTCTCCATCTAGTGTCTGAATAATGTGCAGGTTAGTGTATACTCCATCAGCTGTTTCTGTCTCCATCTAGTGTCTGAATAATGTGCAGGTTAGTGTATACTCCATCAGCTGTTTCTGACTGTCTGTCTCCATCTAGTGTCTGAATAATGCGCAGGTTAGTGTATACTCCATCAGCTGTTTCTGACTGTCTGTCTCCATCTAGTGTCTGAATAATGTGCAGGTTAGTGTATACTCCATCAGCTGTTTCTGTCTCCATCTAGTGTCTGAATAATGTGCAGGTTAGTGTATACTCCATCAGCTGTTTCTGACTGTTTGTCTCCATCTAGTGTCTGAATAATGTGCAGGTTAGTGTATACTCCATCAGCTGTTTCTGACTGTCTCCATCTAGTGTCTGAATAATGTGCAGGTTAGTGTATACTCCATCAGCTGTTTAATTAAAGATTTGACTCTTTATAAAAAGCACAGGATCAGATGCAAAATGAAGTCTTATTAATAGTATTGTGCATGACTGAGATGTGGTTTTTGCTCAATAGTGTCTTCAGCACTACAGACGTTTCTATGATATTGAGTACAGGGCAGGATGTGTTTGCACCTTGAGCTGTCGTGACGTTACACTTCTTATTACACACTCCTGTCTTCAGCGCACACACACACACACACACACACACAGGTCTCTCTACACAGCACACAAATGCTAGCTGCTCTTTCTGGTTCTGAAGGAGGACGAGAAGAAGCGAGAGAACAAAGCGGCGTCAGCACTCCTCTGCACCGGCGGCGCCTTGTTTTTCAGCTCATTTTTCTCCAAGATTGCTACCTTCACACGCAGATCCATACGGCGCTCGGCTCGGCGATGA
>NC_133192.1:59157500-59170000 GCF_049306965.1 Danio rerio
GTGAGTTAATAACCGGAGGAGTGTGTGGTGAGTTAATAATCGAAGGAGTGTGTGGTGAGTTAATAATCGGAGGAGTGTGTCGTGAGTTAATAATCAAAGGAGTGTGTGGTGAGTTAATAACCGGAGGAGTGTGTGGTGAGTTAATAATCGGAGGAGTGTGTGGTGAGTTAATAATCGGAGGAGTGTGTGGTGAGTTAATAACCGGAGGAGTGTGTGGTGAGTTAATAATCGGAGGAGTGTGTGGTGAGTTAATAATCGGAGGAGTGTGTGGTGAGTTAATAATCGGAGGAGTGTGTGGTGAGTTAATAATCGGAGGAGTGTGTGGTGAGTTAATAATCGGAGGAGTGTGTGGTGAGTTAATAATCGGAGGAGTGTGTGGTGAGTTAATAATCGGAGGAGTGTGTGGTGAGTTAATAACCGGAGGAGTGTGTGGTGAGTTAATAATCGGAGGAGTGTGTGGTGAGTTAATAATCGGAGGAGTGTGTGGTGAGTTAATAATCGGAGGAGTGTGTGGTGAGTTAATAATCGGAGGAGTGTGTGGTGAGTTAATAATCGGAGGAGTGTGTGGTGAGTTAATAATCGGAGGAGTGTGTGGTGAGTTAATAATCGGAGGAGTGTGTGGTGAGTTAATAATCGGAGGAGTGTGTGGTGAGTTAATAATCGGAGGATTGTGTGGTGAGTTAATAATCGGAGGAGTGTGTCGTGAGTTAATAATCAAAGGAGTGTGTGGTGAGTTAATAATCGGAGGAGTGTGTGGTGAGTTAATAATCGGAGGAGTGTGTGGTGAGTTAATAATCGGAGGAGTGTGTGGTGAGTTAATAATCGGAGGAGTGTGTGGTGAGTTAATAATCGGAGGAGTGTGTGGTGAGTTAATAACCGGAGGAGTGTGTGGTGAGTTAATAATCGGAGGAGTGTGTGGTGAGTTAATAATCGGAGGAGTGTGTGGTGAGTTAATAATCGGAGGAGTGTGTGGTGAGTTAATAATCGGAGGAGTGTGTGGTGAGTTAATAATCGGAGGAGTGTGTGGTGAGTTAATAATCGGAGGAGTGTGTGGTGAGTTAATAATCGGAGGAGTGTGTGGTGAGTTAATAATCGGAGGAGTGTGTGGTGAGTTAATAATCGGAGGAGTGTGTGGTGAGTTAATAATCGGAGGAGTGTGTGGTGAGTTAATAATCGGAGGATTGTGTGGTGAGTTAATAATCGGAGGAGTGTGTCGTGAGTTAATAATCAAAGGAGTGTGTGGTGAGTTAATAATCGGAGGAGTGTGTGGTGAGTTAATAATCGGAGGAGTGTGTGGTGAGTTAATAATCGGAGGAGTGTGTGGTGAGTTAATAATCGGAGGAGTGTGTGGTGAGTTATTAATCGGAGGAGTGTGTGGTGAGTTAATAATCGGAGGAGTGTGTCATGAGTTAATAATCGGAGGAGTGTGTCGTGAGTTAATAATCGGAGGAGTGTGTCGTGAGTTAATAATCGAAGGAGTGTGTGGTAGTTAACAATCGGAGGAGTGTGTGGTGAGTTAATAATCGGAGGAGTGTGTGGTGAGTTAATAATCGGAGGAGTGTGTGGTGAGTTAATAATCGGAGGATTGTGTGGTGAGTTAATAATCGGAGGAGTGTGTGGTGAGTTAATAATCAAAGGAGTGTGTGGTGAGTTAATAATCGGAGGAGTGTGTGGTGAGTTAATAATCGGAGGAGTGTGTCGTGAGTTAATAATCGGAGGAGTGTGTGGTGAGTTATTAATCGGAGGAGTGTGTGGTGAGTTAATAATCGGAGGAGTGTGTGGTGAGTTAATAATCGGAGGAGTGTGTGGTGAGGTAATAATCGGAGGAGTGTGTGGTGAGTTAATAATCGGAGGAGTGTGTGGTGAGTTAATAATCGGAGGAGTGTGTGGTGAGGTAATAATCGGAGGAGTGTGTGGTGAGGTAATAATCGGAGGAGTGTGTGGTGAGTTAATAATCGGAGGAGTGTGTGGTGAGTTAATAATCAGAGGAGTGTGTGGTGAGTTAATAATCAGAGGAGTGTGTGGTGAGTTAATAATCAGAGGAGTGTGTGGTGAGTTAATAATCGGATGAAAAATTAGTCAATAACTATGACTATGATGAGTTTTTATGATCGGAGGTTGTCCTGCTCGGTGGTCTGCAGTGTTCAGGATGCTCTTGTTCTCCAGTGTTCTGTCCAGCAGTATATTATAACAGCGCTCACAGTAATCACACTCTTGACTTTGACAAACGACACACAGCGAGCACTGAATTTCTGTGTTGATTAAATCCAGCACACGCGTGTATCTGATCGCACTGAAATACACAGAGGAAGATGTGCAAGTCCTTCCCACCAATAACTCAGAGAAAAGATCTCAATATATCGCTCTCGGTGACTGACAGTCCCCTGAAGCACAGGAAAACAGCTCTCTCTGCCATCATGCTTCAACCATCACTGTATGGTGGCTCAGTGGTTTACACTGTCACCTCACAGCAAGAAAGTTCCTGGTTCAAACCTCAGCTGGGTCAGTTGGTGTTTCTCTGTGGAGTTGGCATGTTCTCCCCATATTGGCATGGGTCTCCTCTGGGTGCTTCCCACAGTCCAAACACATGCACTATAGGGGAACTGATGAACTAAACTGGCTGTAGTGTATGAGTGTGTGTGTGTGTGTGTGTGTGTGATAGAGAGTTTATGGGTGTTCCCCAGTACTGGGTTGCAGGTGAAAGGGTATACGCTCTGTAAAACATATGCTGAAATAATTGGTAGTTCATTCCACTGCGGTGACCTCTGAAATAGAGACTGAACCGAAGGAAAATAAAGGAATGAATCACTCCTCTGAATCACTGACACACTTGAGTTTCTTTGGTCTGTCAGGGTTTCTGTTATTTCCTTCTGTTCAATTGTAGTTTTTAATTCAGTATATTATACATTAATATTCTTCTAGTGCTTTCAATAATAAAAAATAAGCAATAACAAATAGCTATATTGTAGTAGTTAATATATTAAATATTATTTCCAACCATGTCATTTTATATTGTATTTATTCAACAGGTTGGTTATTGATTATATATTTGTTATTAATTAATAGGCGTTTATTGAAGTGTTTCCAATCATGTGCATGTTATATGGCCAATAACTGATAAACACACACTATTATCAATGCACATTTATTACCAATGAATAATATAGACGGCTCTGTCTTTATGCTGCAGATAAGAGTCTCCTGTCTGGCTATCAGTACAGGATTGAACTAATAAACTGTAAACAGTGTAAATATGAAATAACAGGCAAGAGTTGGAGAAGAGAGAGTTCAACAGATCTGTATTATTCGTTCAGATATTATTATTATTATGTTTCTCAAATTAGCATTCACCAAAGATTGCTGAACGCTTCTGCGTCTGAACACTGACATATGTGGTAAGTGTTGAGTATATGTCATTATTATAACTACTGTTATTACCTTCTGTAGGACTGATATCACTGCTGACCTCATGTATCATACAAAATATTACTTTCATCACTAACGTACGTATTATAGTGGTATTATTTAGTAGTAGTAGTAATAGTATTAATGTTCATTCATTCATTTTCTTTTCAGCTTACTCTCTTTATTAATCAGGGGTCCCCACAGCGGAATGAACCACCAACTTCTCCAGTTGCAACCCATCACTGGGAAACACCCAAACACTCTCATTCACATACTTACATACACTACGGATCAGTTCCCCTATAGCACATGTGTTTGGACTGTGGGGGAACCGGAGCACCCGGAGGAAACCCACACCAACACGGGGAGAACATGCAAACTCCACACAGAAACACCAACTGACCCAGCCGAGGCTTGCTGTGAGGTGATCGTGCTTCCCACTGCACCACTGTGACACCATTACTGACATTATTAGTAGTAGTAGTATACTATGAATGCTAAGTACACTATTTAAAATACCACAATTATTATTATGATTGTCATTTCTGTTTATTCCTGCTGATTTCTGTTTGTTTTTTCTGTTCTTTTGCTGTTCATGTGTTTGATGTTCACCATATCTTGTATGTTCTGTGTTGTATTTACTGTAAGTTGTATGTTTCGCATTCTTAATAATAATACAAATAAGACTGCTAAATGCCTGATTTAAGCAAAAATATAGATTTAAGCCTTGATGTGATTTGTGCATTTCTGCACAGCAAAATATGCTCAAAATTAAACATTTCAGTCCCCATATTAGTTAGAGATCCGCTCATCAGCACCGATGAGGAGTTCGCTGTTGATCTGAACAGCAGTACGTGTTAAGTGTTACCTGTGTGTGTGTGTACTCAGAAAGTGTTGTACTCACGGACTGAAGCGTTGCGCTCCTCTAGGAAACACTCCAGCATCAGACGTGCCAAAAGAGCTGGAGATAGATCCACCTGACACACACACAGAGATGCACATGGTGAACTCACGACACTAAAACAGCAGCTCTGTCTGACAGCAACATTGGTCACTTCAGAATTTTGGCATTAAAACTTTTCATCCAAGTATTCTGTTCATGAACATGCAGAAATACATTCACAAATAAGAGATGATTATATGGATCATGCCAAGTTATTAATCAGAAATGCGTTGTTTCAAGTGTTATACAGTGCTTTTTTCTATCACATATATTGTTTCATTTAATTTTTAGTGAAATCGGTTTATATATTTATAATATATAGTCTTAGTATAATTTAGGAAATTTATATTCTGCATTTTCATCTTATAATCTAAATATGTGAAATAGTCTTTTTGTTTTGTTGCATTTACAGCACTCATCATGAACCGTGTATTGGTTCTGCACACATTTACTATTTTAGTTTTTTCCCTCAAATGATTAAATGTTTTCATTTTTCATCAAGTACCACCTCAGAAAAAAAATTGTCTCTCCAAGTACCACAATAACGCTTCTTTCCCCATTTAATGTGACAGTACATATAATATATACCACTTATATACGCATATTTTTTGATTAAGGTTTAAGCTTGACGAATACAACATGCCTTGTAATTGAGTATTAAGTACCACCTTTGTTTTTTTTTGGTCTGTTATAAGAAAGGACTCAGTTTAGTAATGTATTAAACATCCAAAATGGGATTTATGAAGCTGGTGCAGAACTATTTTAATGTGCCTGTGAACTGGTGAGATATTTATAAGTCAGATCAAGTTTCCTTTAAAACCAAACATTCCCTGTCTTTTACAGCTGATCTAGGTTCAGTACGGTGTCAGTGTTCTGGAGCGTGTCAGAGTTTTCAGTATTCATGAGCCTCAGGACCACAATCCTGAAGTCTGTGAAAGCAGAGAAACTTGAGGAAGAGAAAGGCTGTAAAAATAGAGGAAAAGATGAGAATGTGAGCTGAAGTTACAGCGAGAGCGGGAGAACAAAAATGAAAGACAAGAGCTGATGGCGGAGCGAGACTTTGAAGCTGAAACACCTGCAAACACACAAGAGCTGGAGCTCAGATCACCACTGACAGACACACACACACACACACACACACACACACACACGCACACACGCACGCACGCACACACAGCTGATTCTAGAATTGCAGGTACATTTTAGGCATTTTTCCATTCATATTCCTTGAGCTCAAATGATATATCGCAAATGTATACTGTACACTAAACTGAACCCATTATTGAATGTAAGATAATGCGGAATGCAGTGCAAAACCTACCGTTAAACATTTTAACCACTAACAGATGTGACGACAACAAAGTTGATGATAACAGAGTGTAAGATAACAAAGTTGATCATGACAGTAACGCATAGTAAAAGAATAGATCATAACAGAGTTGACTTTGACAGAGTTGATGATAACAGAGTTGATGATAACAGAGTTGACAGTGACAGAGTTGACGATACAAAGTTGACAGTGACAGAGTTGACAGTGACAGAGTTGACAGTGACAGAGTTGACGATACAAAGTTGACAGTGACAGAGTTGACGATACAAAGTTGACAGTGACAGAGTTAACAGTAACAGAATTGACAGTAACAGAGTTGACGATACAAAGTTGACAGTAACAGAGTTGACAGTAACAGAGTTGACAGTAACAAAGTTGACGATACAGAGTTGACGGTAACAGAGTTGACGATACAGAGTTGACAGTAACAGAGTTGACGGTAACAAAGTTGACAATACAGAGTTGAAAGTAACAGAGTTGATGATACAAAGTTGACAGTAACAGAGTTGACGATACAAAGTTGACAGTGACAGAATTGACAGTGACAGAGTTGACGATACAAAGTTGACAGTGACAGAGTTGACAGTAACAGAATTGACAGTAACAGAGTTGACGATACAAAGTTGACGATACAGAGTTGACAGTAACAGAGTTGACAGTAACAGAGATGACGATACAGAGTTGACGGTATCAAAGTTGACGATACAGAGTTGACGGTAACTGAGTTGACGATACAGAGTTGACGATACAGAGTTGACAGTAACAGAGTTGACAATACAGAGTTGACGGTAACAAAGTTGACAATACAGAGTTGAAAGTAACAGAGTTGATGATACAAAGTTAACAGTAACAGAGTTGACAGTGACAGAGTTGACGATACAAAGTTGACAGTGACAGAGTTGACAGTAACAGAATTGACAGTAACAGAGTTGACGATACAAAGTTGACGATACAGAGTTGACAGTAACAGAGTTGACAGTAACAGAGATGACGATACAGAGTTGACGGTAACAAAGTTGACGATACAGAGTCGACGGTAACAGAGTTGACGATACAGAGTTGACAGTAACAGAGTTGACGATACAGAGTTGACTGTAACAAAGTTGACGATACAGAGTTGACGGTAACAGAGTTGACGATACAGAGTTGACAGTAACAGAGTTGACGATACAGAGTTGACGGTAACAAAGTTGACGATACAGAGTTGACGGTAACAGGGATGACGATACAGAGTTGACGATACAGAGTTGACAGTAACAGAGTTGACGATACAGAGTTGACTGTAACAAAGTTGACGATACAGAGTTGACGGTAACAGGGATGACGATACAGAGTTGACGATACAGAGTTGACTGTAACAAAGTTGACGATACAGAGTTGACGGTAACAGGGATGACGATACAGAGTTGACGATACAGAGTTGACAGTAACAGAGTTGACGGTGACAGAGTTGACGATACAAAGTTGACAGTGACAGAGTTGACAGTAACAGAATTGACAGTAACAGAGTTGACGATACAAAGTTGACGATACAGAGTTGACAGTAACAGAGTTGACAGTAACAGAGATGACGATACAGAGTTGACGGTAACAAAGTTGACGATACAGAGTCGACGGTAACAGAGTTGACGATACAGAGTTGACAGTAACAGAGTTGACGATACAGAGTTGACTGTAACAAAGTTGACGATACAGAGTTGACGGTAACAGAGTTGACGATACAGAGTTGACGGTAACAGAGTTGACGATACAGAGTTGACGGTAACAAAGTTGACGATACAGAGTTGACGGTAACAGGGATGACGATACAGAGTTGACGATACAGAGTTGACAGTAACAGAGTTGACGATACAGAGTTGACGATACAGAGTTGACTGTAACAAAGTTGACGATACAGAGTTGACGGTAACAGAGTTGACGATACAGAGTTGACAGTAACAGAGTTGACGATACAGAGTTGACGATACAGAGTTGACGATACAGAGTTGACGGTAACAAAGTTGACGATACAGAGTTGACGGTAACAGGGATGACGATACAGAGTTGACGATACAGAGTTGACTGTAACAAAGTTGACGATACAGAGTTGACGGTAACAGGGATGACGATACAGAGTTGATGATACAGAGTTGACAGTAACAGAGTTGACGATACAAAGTTGACAGTAACAAAGTTGACGGTAAGAGTTGACAGTAACAGAGTTGACAGTAACAGAGTTGACGATACAAAGTTGACGGTAACAGAGTTGATGATACAGAGTTGACAGTAACAGAGTTGACAGTAACAGAGTTGACAGTAACAGAGTTGACAGTAACAGAGTTGACGATACAGAGTTGACAGTAACAGAGTTAACGATACAAAGTTGACGATACAGAGTTGACGATACAGAGTTGACAGTAACAGAGTTGACGATACAAAGTTGACGGTAACAGAGTTGACGATACAGAGTTGACAGTAACAGAGTTGACAGTAACAGAGTTGACAGTAACAGAGTTGACAGTAACAGAGTTGACGATACAAAGTTGACGATACAGAGTTGACAGTAACAGAGTTGACGATACAAAGTTGACGTAACAGAGTTGATGGTAACGACTGTACAGACGTCTTTATGATCCGTGATCATAGAGATAACCAGACGACCAATAATACTTGACTAGAGATTGCAACAGCCGTGGGAAAGCAGGAAAGTGTTTGTTAAAAAGTTTGGAAAAACCTGAGGGATGAGTTTGTTAAAGCCAAAAGAGGTCATGGCAAAAGTGGAGAGAGCCGGTACACAATTACTGAATCTGTTTTTCCACTATTTATAGGTTTACACTGGTGTATGTATCACAGTTTTGAACTGAAAACTATTTAATAGTTATAAACCTATAATGAAGGAGCAAATGATTTCTTTGATAACTGTAAATGAGTATTTGAGCCTGTCAGTTTACAGTATACTGATGCTGTTTTTCTGGGCTTTATGGGTGATGATGGTCAGGAATGTTGGACCAATTTGCCTTTTTAGCATAAGAAGAGGACAAAAACAAGCCAGACAGTGATGTGTGAATTGTGGAGTGGGCTAAATCTAAAAATAACATCAGCCATTTTTGTGTTTAGTGGACTTTTATTCTTGCCCTAGAGCTGTCCGAGATATGAAGAAAAGCAAGAGATGCATCAAAGTTAGATTTAAAAAAAACAAAATGTACTTCTCTGTTAATCCGTCTGATTTTACAATCAGTTTCTTTTGACCACCCCCTGTCATATTAAAGAATACCACAACAGCGAACACGTCAAGTATAAAAGCCTCAACTGCTTCTTGAGGTGCGCGCAGTCAGAGGAGGTCCACGACGCCAGGCAAAAGTATACATCAGGCTTAACTGTCTATAGAGGATGAGAGAACTCCAGAATTTCATCTGAAACATCTTCATTTGTGTTCTGAACCTAAACGAAGCTCTCAAAGGATTGAAACGGCATGACACTGAGTAATTAATAACAGAATTGACATTTCTGGGTGAACTAACCCCTTAAAGAACTTGAATTCATAAACAGCCAGTAAAGGTCATGATTTATTGCTGATAATTCTTTTTTATCATGCGCTGGCGCAGCTGTCATGTTTCCTGGTGTACACTGAAGACAGACTCCTGCTACTGAACTGAACTCTGGCCTGTATTATAAAGTCTGGAGTCTCCATAATAAAGTCAGAAAACACTGAAGCACTTCAGAGACGACACTGAGTGATGGCGCCGCGCGAGTCTGAATCAGGTGCCGCTCTCATCATCACTTCAATATTAATCATGAGCAGATCTCTCATCTGAAACCTGTGAGCAACGATCACCGAGCTCCAAACACATTCATCATGCCATAATCACTGTAAAACACTCTCCGATTCATCCAGATCACTGTGCCTCAGTTACGAGATACTCAGCTCGAGAGATGCTTTTATTTATATACAGTGTTCAGCATAAATGAGAGCACAGATCTTTCTGTTAAATTCACATCTTCTACATTTGGGCATATACACACACCGGCCACTTTATTAGGTACACCTGTCGAACTGCTCGTTAATGCAAATTTCTAATCAGCCAATCACATGGCAGCAGCTCACTGAATCACAAAAGAAGATGTTCTGATGAATGTTGGAAACCTGTAACCATTGACTTCTATAGTAGGAAAAGCAAATACTACACTACCTGACCAAAGTCTTGTGGTGGATCCCAATTGTAAGAGCAACAGATACTAAACTGGACTTCTAGTTGATCATTTGGAAAAGTGTCAGAAGGTGGATTTCTCTGCATCTCAATAATCACAAACACTTCAGAAGACCTACTGGAATCCAACATAGAGCGAAGATTCTCACAGATATCAGTCAAGTTTGGTGAAGGAGACATTATGGTTTGGGGGTCATTCAGTATGGAGGCGTGCGAGAGATCAGCAACATCAACAGCCTGAGGTATCAAGACATCTGTGCTGCCCATTACATTACAAACCACAGGAGAGGGACAATTCTCCAGCAGGATAGCGCTCCTGCTCATACTTCAGCCTCCACATCAAAGCTCCTGAAGGTCAAGCTGCTCCAGGATTGGCCAGCCCAGTCACCAGACATCAACATTATTGAGCTGATGAAGGAAGAGGTGTTAAAGATGAACACAAAGACTCTTGTTGAACTCTGGGATCCTGCTGAAGGCTTTCTTCTTCATTCCAGATGACTTTATTAATCAGTGATGTGAGTCATGTCAGAGATGTATGGATGCAGTCCTCCAAGCTCATGATGGAGTCAGACACAATCTTCATTCTGTCTCCACTGCAGCAGGACTTTATATTCTATACTGGACATTATTTCTGTTCAGTGATGAGACTTTAGTCTGAGCAGAGTCAGACCGCACTGTCCTCATCAAATCAGTCAACATCAAGACATGATCAGATTTATTGAGCTCAAATCAGCAAAATCTAGAGGCCTTCACCTTTCATAGAGACACTTCTGACACCAGATCATCCACTAGAAGAGCAGTTATTATTTATTAAAACTTGGATAAGCCACAAGACTTTTGTCAGGTAGAGTATGGAAGTCAATGGTCACAGGTTTCCAACATTTTTCAAAATATCTTCTTTTGTGTTCAACAGAAGACAACACTCATAAAGGATTGAGGGGGGGTAAATAGTGAGCAGGTTTCCATCTGTTTGGGTGAACTATCCCTTCAACTGCTGAAGCTTTTATCCCAGTATGTGGCATTATCCTGGTATTGAGCTAACCTGCAGAGATGCAAACAACTGTCACTGTTAACCGCAGCGTCACTTCACCGACTCTGCTGTTTCTCTATCAGCACTGCAGCTTCAGTGTGAACACAGCACACCTACACACAGATATCACACACTGACCTCACACACGCTCCTATGAATGTCACTTATGATAATGACACACAACTATTCCTGCATGAGGGATAATAGCATGGAATCATTGGTTAATAGAGCGAGCCATTAGACCAATCTTCATAAGTACTAACAGACTGGGAGAGCTCGGGATGCTCCGCTTAATGCTGTGTGTGTGTGTGTGTTGTACCTGTTTAACACTGTGTGTGTGTGTAGGTTTGTGTTGTACCTGCTTAATAATGCGTTTGGGTTTTTTAGGCTGTGTGTGTGTGTTCGTGTGTGTTGTACCTGGTTAGCGAGCTCCAGCAGCAGTGGTTCTGTGGCTCTGGTGTCAGCTTCTTCTCGATACCTTCATAAACACACACAGCAGACAGAAACACACACGCCAGCAGGCCAGAACAAGTCAGAACGTCTCCCTGATGAATCCAGCAGAACACCAAACCATCATTACTGAAACCACAAACCCACCACACCAACCAGAACTACACACACACACACACACACACACACACACACACACACACACACACACACACACACACACAGAAGGGTCTGATCCGCTCAGATCATCAGACTGACTTTAGGAAAATAACAAGCATCAGTAAACAACCCGATGTCCCACAGGAGTGTTTCAACAGCAGCACACACACACACACACACGCAGACAAATGCATGCACATACATGCACTCACTCGAACACACACACACACATACAGTGATGTTACCTTTAATAACTATCAGTAAGGTGCAAATTAGTCACTGAGGCAGAAGTTTAAATGGTTTGCTAAGAGCGAGAACTGAAGCTTGAAATAAAGTGTGTCCAAATGATGTGCAAGCATAACACAATATATATCACAGAAAAACGAGATATCGCAGAGTCAGGTTTCTATCTCGTGCAGCTCTAATGTACAACACTGTTATTAAGATTAATCTGGGATCCCGCTTGGTGGTACGGGCAGGTTTTAGGAAGCATGGAAACTCTCACCTCTGATAATACACTCTGAGCACCTCAGGAGAGTGATGTCTGGCCATACTGCGCTTCATTCTCTTCTGAAACACACACACACACACACACACACACTTCAGTATGTTGCAGCTGGAAGGGGCATTCACTACATAAAACGTGCTGGATAAGTTGGCGGTTCATTCCGCTGTGGCGACCCCTAAGATATAAAGGAACTAAGCCGAAAAGAAAAAAAATGATTGAATGTTCTTAAAGTTTATTTAGTTTTGTATATTTTTTTCTTTTACCGTAAATATATAAAAATCATATTTTAGTTAATGAAACAGTTAAACAGTAGTTTTAGTCCTAGATTTGGTCCTCCAGGGTGTCTCAAACGGGTCCTGTGGTCCTTCATTTCCTGTTGCTGTGATATGTAACATGCGGCTTCTGAACCCAAGCGGCATTTAAAAACACTTTAAGAGAGACTTTCTTTCTTTCTTTCTTTCTTTCTTTCTTTCTTTCTTTCTTTCTTT
>NC_133192.1:59172500-59202500 GCF_049306965.1 Danio rerio
CTGTGTGTATATGTGTGTGTCTGTGCGCGCCTATTTATAAGCGTGCACGTGTGTCTGTATAAATGTGTGCGTGTCTGTCTGTGTGTATAAGACTATGTGTGTGTGAATCTGTGTGTGTATATGTGTGTGTATAAGTGTGTGTGTGTGCTTGTGTGAGTATGTGTGTGCTTTTGTGTGTAAAAGTGTGTGTGTGTATGTGTGTGTCAGACGGAATCCTCCAAACCAATCAGAGAGTTGGCAGTTCAATTACACAGGAATAAGGGGACATTCATCATTCAATTAGGCAGCTGTCAGGCCGCACAAAGCAGGAAAACTTCGAACCTGGTACTCCTGGGAGAAGATGCTCAGCAGAGTGGACGCGGGGAGACTGGAACAAATAAAAGCAGGACAAAGTTAATTACCAGAGAGCAGACAAAGAGCCAGCAGAGTCTTCAGAGCGCGCCTGTAATCTGCAGAACACGGAAACACGAGCGCTTCCAGATGAGCGGGTTACGGGGACGCTGCAGGAATATCACTGCTGCTGACGCCGGATTGGCTGATGCAGAAACACACCTTTAGACCTCGTGCATTCACTACATCACTGCGACAACACCAGCCGCTGATGCAGAAACACACACACACACACACACACACACAAGCGCACACACCTCACCGCAACAAAAGAAGCAAAGCGTCTGTGTTAAAGGTGCAGTATGTAAGTTTGACCCCTGGTGGTTGAACTAGGTATTGCACTCCTGGATCAAAACACACACAAGCGCAGGTTGCCAGATTGACAACACCTAAAACCCATTCCAGCTTAATACTACAACGACAACTGCGCAAAGTATGAAAACCTCTACAACTCATGGTATAAAGTAGAGCGAAATCAAAGCCCACTTTAGATGATGGAGCCTGCAGTCCTCGAGCTCTGGAACCTGGAGCACTTTCACACATCTGTGAGTCTTCAGATGGATCACAGCAGCACATAATGAGCGCGATTAGCGGCTAATTGCCGAATCTTCAGCCTGCTGAGTTTAAAGGGAGCCAAACTGCCCTTAATATCTGTGAAAACACATCTGTGTCAAACAATGGGCTGAACTTTGAGTTATGGGCTTGTGCTCACAGTTTAAACTCTGAAACGCTCTCACATGAGTAAACACACGGACCTGAGCGAGACACACCGCATACAAATCATCATCAGGACTTCTTCAGCAGACAGATAAGCACACCACTGGAACACCGTTTCCCAGAGTGCAACAGGCGTGCACTGATCACACCAAGCATACTTTAGGCATGGGCCGGTATAAGATTCTGATGGTACGATAACCTTGGATAAAAATATGGGTCACACTTTACAATAAGGTTCATTAGTTAATGTTAATTAATGCCTTTACTAACATGAACAAACAATGAACAATACATTTACTACAGTATTTACTCATGTTAGTTAACGTTAGTTAATGAAAATACAGTAGTTCAGTTCATGTTAACTCATGGTGCATTAACTAATATTAACAAGCGTTGACATGAATGTTCATAATGCATTAGTAAATGTTCAATTAATGCTGTACATGTGTTGTTCATGATTAGTTCATGTTAGTAAATGCATTAACTAATGAACCTTATTGTAAAGTGTATCACGGATTCAGAGGCAGAAAGGATCCTCCAAAGGATGTAGACTTCAAAAGTGAGTTCTTCGAAGTCCACACAGGCCGAACCGAGCATTTTGAAATGAGACGATCTCGCCTACAGAAGACGGATCTCGTCACCAGGCAACCGTAACAGCTGCTGTTGTTTTGTCCAAAGAGATTTTAGAACTTATTTTAAGCGATCTGAAGCCAAAACAAGCTATTGACCTCATTGTAAAATGCGGAAGTGCGCCTGTTTTCGTGTTGTTTTAGAACTTCCGATTCTGTCGCCTATGGAAGAAACGACTAGGAATAATAAACGGCAGAAAACGGTCAAACTACTCGCTCTACAATCAAATGTTTGCATGACTATACAGACCAAAAGTAGAACAATATAAGAAGAAAATATCAGTTAGCAACATCAAACAGCGAAACGAGCAGTTTTTAACGTCTAAAAATGAATGAACGCTCGTCGGCTAAAGGATCCTACACACTGGGACGTTTTTAGTTTGCGTTTATCGTCAGCATTTTACGAGACGTTTTTCAGTGTTCAAACCCAATCGCTCTTTACTGGCGTAAGGCAGACGATAGTATGCTAAATCTCTCTTTTGACGTTAGATGGCGCTGCACAACTATACGCTTCTGACACCCGCTTATAACACAAAAGAAGAGGAAGAGAGGAAGTTCACATGCTTGTTGTTTAAGTTACTTGTGACTCGAACAAGCATGGATGGTTCATCAGCAGCTCCTGCTCTAGTGATGAAGCAATGATAATTGTTCACAGAGCAATACGCGGCTGCACAGTCATATCGCCTCTGGGCGTCTTCTTCAGTGTGCGCTTGCATTGACAGTTTTGCGCTTGAGCGCCTCCAAGTGTTGTTTACGGTAACTTCAGCAGCTCCGTGCACGTGAACAAAAGTGCCGATCTGATTGGTGAAGGTTTTGACGCCGCGCGTCAAAGCAAAAAAAGCAGCATGAGCCGTTTTTTTTTTTAATGACTCTTTTGCGCCTGCCGTTTTGCGCGTTGGTGTGCACGATCACATTGATGCCCTTTATTTAGTCACAAGGCGTTAAACGTCGACGGAAAACGCGAGCAAAAAAGGTCTCGTGTGCCGGGCCTTTAGAGAAAGGTGAATAGACGAGCTGAAAATATATTTCCTTTGACCCATACATGGACACATAAACTGTATAAAAACACTCTTTAGTAAGACATGTCATGCTCTTTTTGTTTCTTTTTTTTTAACATGTGTTTAAATATCCTCGTTAAATAAACCTAATTCATACATTTAAACAGGAGTTTTCTTTTAAAAGCGTCCTGCTGTTATTAGAGTGCCATGAATCTTGGGACGTTCGAGGCCGCGAAGGATCCACCGCTTGTGTTCTTCAATACCTGGGAAAAGAAAGGATGCATTTGGAGGCTGCGTTTGAAGGAGCCTTCAATTTTTTATTTTTTAAATGAGACGGCCTTCATCGTATCGATGACACAACATACTTCGAATGCATCCTTCAGAGGATGCAGACTCAGAAAATGAGACACAGCTAGTGTTTCCATCGAGTGACTCTGTAAGAGTAAAAGCTGAACGCTTCACTAGCGAGAACACAGTTAAACAGAGCATCTGCAGCACCAGGATAAAGAACGAGCCTCCTCCATTCAGCCTCTTTACTTTACTTTTACTCCTTTACTTTGGTGGAGTGAGGAAACGGTGGAAACTCACTCCACTGCACACATCCATCAGCCCACATATATGCATATGCTGATGCAGACGTCTCCAAAACCCCACAGCTGGACACATCTACACTTGTGTTTATTTTAAATCTGCAGATAATCAATAATCCTGCTGATAATAATCACATTATACAGATGCAGATCGTCATCAATAAACTGAAGAAGCCCCCCGAGGAGAAGAAGACATGGAGGCAGTGTGTTTATACTGATGGAGAAAATCATCATGTCTGGATCATTTTAATCCTTTAATTGTTTCATCTGTACAGATATGTGTGTGTTGCTGATCATCCTGTATGTGTTCAGCAGTGTGTGAGTGTTTGGACCTGCATAGGCGCATAACTAACACACTCTGCTGGAGTTTAGAGCAGCTTTTAGTTGGTCAGTGGTGCCGTCTATTTCAGTTCCTCAGGATAGAGCGCTCCAACAATGCGCCTGAACACACCTCCTGTTCAGACCAGCACACATAAGGCCACAGTGGCGCAAATGGATTTACTATTTATACAGAAAATAGTGAAAATTACTGCTGCACTGATCTGAAAACACCAACAACTCACACCAAACAGTGATTGATGAGACCCTAAATGTTTGTCACAGTGTCGGCGCAATAGCCTAGTGGTTAGGCCGCCAACAAATAGTGCAATAGCACGTCAGGGCGTCGCGAGTTCGAATCCTGGCTCAACGACATTTCCCTACCCTACCCCCACTTGGCTTCCTGTCTCAATACTGTCCTATCTAATAAAGGCAAAAAGGGCAAAATAAATCTTTAAAAAAAATAAAAATAAATAAATAAAAATGTTTGTCACATTAATGCCCAGTTTCACAAACAGGGCTTAGATTAGGCCAGCACTAGGCCTTAGTTAAATTACGCTATTTAAGACACATTTATAAAAATGGCCTTGGAAAAATATAACTGGTGTGCACCTGGACACAAAAATATGACACTGACAAGTTATTTTGAGTTGAGACAGCTCAAACATGCAATTTAATCTTGACTAGCCTTAAACCTTGTTTGTTTGAGTCATACACAGTACGATATGCAGTGAAATGCCTACATAACCACTCATGGCCTTAAATAATACCAACAATAACCAAAACAACAATAAGAATCTACATTTAAAAAATATAAATGCAATAGAAAATTAAAAATATGGAACACAACGTGTTAAACTAATAAAGAGCTTATCTGTACAGACAGAAACATTGAGTGCATAAGACAGGAAGGAGTGTGTCCTTTATCGTTATGTAAAATATAACTGAAGTCACCAATTGGCACAGCTCTGAAAACAACAAAAAGAAAGTGGCAAAGTGGGAAAATCAAGGCAAGCGCTGGAATAAAGAGCATCATTAGAAGGTCATAAAGAGCGTAATGCTGATGGCCTCCAGCTCCTCATTCCCAACACGACAAAACAGAAGGTCTGGAAACACAAGAGCGCTTTGGGAATCAGCCGCGATGGCCATAATTACCCCTACTGACAGACGCATTAATATGCACAAGACTGAAACGGCAGCAGAGCTCCCTCCATTCACAACACACCTTCATTCGACTAAATAAAAACACAGGAGCAAATCATGCAACTCTTCTGTTCAGCCTGAAGAGCGTTCCATCACGGACACGAGCGTTTCACATTCACAAACTATTAATAAGAAGAAGCGGCAGCAATTAACCTAATGAATGCCACCTGGCTAATGGAGCCGGCATCGTCATATGTTCAGATAATATATAATGAGCCTTCGCCACAGATCTATACCAAACGAGAGCGTCATTTTCATTCCTAACGACTCCAGGAGATTGTAGGAGCAGATCTGGGTTAATAGACACACAACTGCGCGTGAACGTTCTGACACGCACTTCAGCAAACATCTGGAAAAAGGAAATCCTCAGCAGTCCGAGTGTGTAACGTCTGATAATCACGACTTAAGCAAGCTTCTTTTTTTCTTCCCCTTGAGTCAATATTTATCACTAAAGCAAAAAAAAAAAGGCGCTCGTGATTCCGCCTCATGCTCTACATATGCAAATTGGCTAATTACACATGCAGATAAGTGCAAAGGAACATCTGCCTCGCCTCCATCCGCATGAAGGGAAACAGTCAACTATGATGAATGTGACGTATCAGACACAAACTTAAAGCGAGCGCGTGTGGAATAAAACCTGCTTCTGCTCCGAGGAGAAAATCTTTTAGATGGGCTGAAGGTCCTGGCTGATGAGATAAACTTAAAATCACACACAAGTACACTACACATCTGTCAGATTAGAGCCAATGTGGACTGACTGTAGAGAATCCCACAGCAAACAGCATGAAGCGGCGTCAGCTCATGTTATGGTCATCAGATTATATTCCAGCGCCGTCAATCTGAACACAGTTACTTTCACAGCTGTAAATGAGTCTCGATTGCTGCTACGTTCAGATAGTCAGGGTCCAATTAGAGCGGGAAAAAAGATTATATGATCCTTTGATATCGGTAGCTAAACTAAACTTTTGGTGCCGGTTTTATAATGTTAGTTTTTAACCTCATTGCATTAAAAAAAAACAATGAAAAAGAGATGTATAAAGTCCAACTCTTATTCATTTTTAATATCGATACCTTGACTTTAATACCAAAACGATACTTTTTTATAGCAACTTTACAAAACAAGTTATACATTATACATGTATTTTTTTCCACGCAAGTTCAATTAAACAGTCAAACACTCACCACTATACAACTACTTTGACATCAACACCAATACCAGAATGATATATAAGAGCATCTCTGAACACACAACACGGCCAACCTTGAGGCGGATGGGCTACAGCAGCAGAAGAGCACACCGGGTGCCGCTCCTGTCAGCTAAGAACAGGAAACTGAGGCTACAATTCACACAGACTCACCAAAACTGGACAATAGAAGATTGGAGAAACGTTGCTGCTCTGATGAGTCTCCATTTCTGCTGACACATTCAGATGCTCGGCTCAACAACATGAAAGCATGGATCATCCTGCCTTGTATCAGCGGTTCAGGCTGGTGGTGGTGGTGTAATGGTGTGGGGGAGATTTTCTTTGGCTCCATTAGTACCAATTGAGCATCAACGCCACAGCCTACCTGAGTATTGCTGCTGACCATGTCCATCCCTTTATGAGCACAGTGTCTCCATCTTCTGATGGCTACTTCCAGCAGGATAACGCAGCATGTCATAAAGCTCAATCATCTCAGACTGGTGAACATGACGATGAGTTCACTGTACTCAAATGGCCTCCACAGTCACCAGAGCTCAATCCAATAGAGCAGCTTTGGGATGTGGTGGAACGGGAGATTGGCATCATGGATGTGCAGCCGACAAATCTGCAGCAACTGTGTGATGCTATCATGACAATATGGAGCAAAATCTCTGAGGAATATCTCCAGTAGCTTGTTGAATCTGTGTCACGAAGGATTAAGGCAGTTCTGAAGGTAAAAGGGGTCCAACCCAGTACTAGTCAGGTGTACCTAATAAAGTGGTGAGTGTATATAATTAATTCAGCTTTTTAAAATAAAAGTTAAGCTAAATAAAAAGCAAGTGATGAAAAAAATAAAAGGCATTTATTATGTGTTTAATTTCATTTCATTTTGACCAGTTATTTAAATGATAAAAGTCTTTAAATTAAAAAAAGCGTTGAATTTTAGATATTTGTACTAAAAACAAGACAAAAACTAAGAAAAAGACCAGAACACACACACACACTCACACACACACTCACACACATACTCAAACAAACACACACAAGCTCATTTTTTCGATGAGCAGATGAGATTCTGGGGCTGTCAGGGGCTTTTCTCGGTGGTCTCCTCAAACAGAGTCGTGTGTAACACAATCCCAGCACTAATTATGATGGTGTGTGAAAGCTGCGGCGCTCTCGGTGACAGGACGGGCTACACTTATTTTGGTCTGGAGTCCAAGAGTCATTACTGCAGCTTCTCCTGAAAACTGTCAGCTTTACCCATCATGCACTGGGCTGTCAGCAGAGCCGCCTTTACCCATCATGCACTGGGCATCGGATTATGCTGACCGGCGGCTCCTGCCCGAAGACACACAGGCGACAACGCTTGTACCATTCTGGACAATTTGTTCCATTGCTGCACTGCAACTGATCCCACACACACACACACACTCACACACACTCACACACTCACACACTCACACACTCACACAATCATACAGACACACAAGCTTATACAAACAGAAACACACACACACACACACACACACACATAATCACAGACATATTCACACAGATAGACACACACATACACACAAACAAACACAATCACACACAGACACACACACATAATCGCACAGATACTCACAGACAGACATGCATGCACACAATAAAACGCACTCAAACAGACCCCCCCCACACACACACACACACACACAAATCACAAAAATACACACATGCACACACAGACATACACACGCACACATAAAATAACTGACACAAACACACACAGAGATACTCACACAGACACACATGCACACACACAGGAATACACACACACAAACCACATGGATACACACAAACATGCAATAACACTAAGATATTCACACACAGACACACACACACACAGCGATACACAAACATATATTCACAAGCCCACACACACATTTCAGTGTACGCAAAATCACAGATACACATACAGACACATACAGACAAACAAACACACACACACACACACACTGACACAGATACTCACACACAAACACATAAAAATCACATTGATACACACAATAACACTGAAATATTTACACACAGACACACAAACACACAGATACTTACACAAAGATATCCACACACACACACACACACACAGCGATACACATACTCACAAGCCCACACATTTTAACGTACAAAAAACACACACAAACACATAAAATCACATGGACACACACACACACACACACACACACAGATACTCTCTCTCGCTCTCTCTCACACACACACACACACACACAAAATCACATGGAAGCACACAAACACACAATAACACAAACATACACACACAGATACTCACACACTCACACAAAGATATCCACACACACACACACACACACACAGATTTTCACACATACACAAATGCAAGATTACACAGATACTCACACAGACACACACACACACACACAATCAACCAGAGATATTCACACACACAGATACACAAACAAATATTCACACATACACAAACGCAAGATTACACTCACACTCACACACAGAGAGAGAGAAGGGGAGAAAGAGAGAGAAGGGGAGAGAGAGAGAGAGACAGAGAGGGTTCGTACAGCCCCTGAACTTAACCAGGTCTAGTGTTTAACCCTCACCCTAACCCAACCGTAACCCAATTATAACCTTGACCCTGAAGTCTAATCTAAACAGCCTTTAAAGAGTGACAGAAGATGAAGAGCGGCCAAACATCAGAACCCAGCAGACCTGTGGTCCAACAGAACTATAATGCAGAATATAGATAGACGTGCTTCAGATTTAATAATATGTAGGATAAACAGGCTTATTTTTATGGTTTCTCTAAAGAAACTATTTTTGTGACTAAAATGATTATTATTTTATTATTTTTAATATTATTATTATATGCAGTGCTGCTTGTATTTATTGTTTTTCTGTGAATATCTTTACCACTTTAGTCACTTATTTAGGTCTCGTCATGTTAAACCAGAAATGCTGCTACGGCAAGTTGTTGAACTAAAGCTGAAACTTTTCTTATTTAATGCTTTATTTTTGGTTTTAATTAATGGGTCACACTTTTCAGACGATCTCCTCTTTCTGCTGGTGGACTTGTGTGTAATTATAGAGGAATAAACACACGTTTGACAGCCAAACGTCTAAATGTTGTTCATTAAAAGGAGTTAATTAAAAATAAAACTTCCACACTTTTGATTAAGTCATCAGACGAGTGTGAGATGTCTGAGGTTGTGTGTTTTCCGGCTGGAGTTAGGCAGGTCGAGTGTGCATGTGTGTGTGCGCGTGTGCTCCAGCAGATCCAGGCCGCGTCCAGCAGATCAGTGCTGACACTCTGGAAATGTGTTCCTGCTGGAAGCGAGAGGTTTTCTCTCGTCTGGCAGATCTGTGATTAGAGAGAGACTCGCTGTCTGTTCACACTCCAGACCAGAGACCATAGATACACTGAAGCCGCAGCACACGCGCGCACGCACGCACGCACGCACGCACGCACGCACGCACGCACGCACGCACGCACGCACGCACGCACGCACACACGCACACACGCACACACGCACACACACACACACACACACACACACACACACACACACACACACACACAGCACTACTGCAGTAAACCACATTACAGAGTTACATCCACAAACGCCAGTCAAAACTGTACTGTGCCAAAAGGAAACCCTATGTTAACAGTGTCCAGAGGCGCCGTGCACTTCTCTGGGATGGAGCATCACACAGTGGAGATGCATGTGTGTTTAAATGTGAGCATTAGTTTTTTGTTATCACTGTGGAAATCCCTTTCGGGACATTAAAGATAAGCTAAGCAACTTGAGTACAAACCACGTCACGTTCAGGGCTTTTCCCACAGAGTTTTGAGTTAAAAGTGGAAAATAACATTTGCTTTTGTTTGTTTGTTTTCCAGATCTGCGTCTGGAGTTTTGGAGAATGGTGTGTTTGAGTTCATAAAACAGCAGGCCTGACACAATGTGGCTGCTTAACGTTAGTTTAACAGGCATGTAATGGGAGGATAAGGTGCAGATGAGCGATAAATAATCAATGAGGAACGCTTCTGTCCCCGTCCCGTCCCCAACCCGCACATCAGCATATCAATGGCACACGAACGGCTTCACTGCACAGATAAACCCCGATAACACACAAATTAACAAATGCTTGACATTTGCTCGACATCCATTATTCTGACACTTCTTCACAATTTCAAAAGGCTGAGTGCATCCTTAATCAAAATTCATATTCCCCGAGCGAGACCCCAGCAGCATATTGCGGCCCGCCTCAGCGCTGATCAAAACGCCACATTAGGGCCTGTTTCAGACGCATTAAGGGCCCCGGCGAGTGGCTTTCACTGCCCAAACACGCCCAAAAATGAGGAGCATCTGCCCAGCACATCCACACACACACACACACACACACACACACACACACAGAGCAAATGGCCTGGGATGCTTTTTAAAGGGATAGTTCACCCAAAAATGAAAGTTCTGCCATCATTTACTCTCCTTTTACATTTTATCAACATGAAGAGGCCTATGCTGGAGAATCACGGAGCTTTCAGGAGAGGCCAAATGGTGAGACACTAGATAGCGACAATTGCTCAGCTCAAAACACTGAACACTAAATAGTGGCACGTGCAACAAACTGGTAGCGGGCCGCACAAGAAATCATGAATTAATTCTGTTTTACTTATTGTCTGAGTCTGAACCATCTTTTATTTTGAAAATTGACCATATGTCTCTCTTCTCGGTGACTTGAGTGATAAAATTTAATCCACAGGCCGCAGAATGAGTGCAAAACAGACGTCTTTGGAAAGTTTCTTTGTGAAGGGGAAAATACCCCGTGAAAAACCCACGAACTGCCAAGGAACGGATCCACAACCCATTGGTCTACAAATCAGGTGAATCCAGCATGTCTGTGCAAGAAGAAGATCAGCTGCTAGAGATCGCATATGATGGCGGCCGTGTTCACATGTCGCGTTTTTTTCCACACTGTAAAAAAAAAATCCGTAATTTTATGGTTCATTTCCGGCAACTGGGGTGTCAGAAGAAAAACGTAAAATAACAGCTGTTAAATTACAGAAATATACCAGAAATTTAAATTTAAGGAAAATTTCTGTAATTTAATATCCGTTATTTTACGGTATATTTCTGTAATTTAATATCCGTTATTTTACGGTAAATTTCTGTAATTTAATATCTGTTATTTTAAGGTATATTTCTGTAATTTAATATCCGTTATTTTAAGGTATATTTTTGTAATTTAATATCCGTTATTTTACGGTAAATTTCTGTAATTTAATATCCGTTAATTTAAGGTATATTTCTGTAATTTAATATTCGTAATTTACGGTATATTTCTGTTATTTAATATTCGTTATTTTAAGGTATATTTCTGTAATTTAATATTCGTGATTTTACGGTAAATTTCTGTAATTTAATATCCATTATTTTACGGTAAATTTCTGTAATTTAATATCCATTATTTTACGGTAAATTTCTGTAATTTAATATTCGCTATTTTACGGTAAATTTCTGTAATTTAATATCTGTTATTTTGAGGTATATTTCTGTAATTTAATATCCGTTATTTTACGGTAAATTTCTGTAATTTAATATCTGTTACTTTAAGGTATATTTTTGTAATTTAATATCTGTTATTTTAAGGTATATTTCTGTAATTTAATATCTGTTATTTTAAGGTATATTTCTGTAATTTAATATCTGTTATTTTAAGGTATATTTCTGTAATTTAATATCCGTTATTTTACAGTATATTTCTGTAATTTAATATCCGTTATTTTACTGTAAATTTCTGTAATTTAATATCTGTTATTTTAAGGTATATTTTTGTAATTTAATATCCGTTATTTTACAGTATATTTCTGTAATTTAATATCTGTTATTTTACGGTAAATTTCTGTAATTTAATATCTGTTATTTTAAGGTATATTTATGTAATTTAATATCCGTTATTTTACGGTATATTTCTGTAATTTAATATCCGTTATTTTACAGTAAATTTCTGTAATTTAATATCCGTTATTTTAAGGTATATTTTTGTAATTTAATATCTGTTATTTTAAGGTATATTTCTGTAATTTAATATTCGTTATTTTAAGGTAAATTTCTGTAATTCAATATCTGTTATTTTACAGTATATTTTTGTAATTTAATATCCGTTATTTTACTGTATTATCTGTTATTTAATATCTGTTATTTTAAGGTATATTTATGTAATTTAATATCCGTTATTTTACGGTATATTTCTGTAATTTAATATCCGTTATTTTAAGGTATTATCTGTAATTTAATATCTGTTATTTTACGGTATATTTCTGTAATTTAATATTCGCTATTTTACGGTAAATTTCTGTAATTTAATATCTGTTATTTTAAGTCATATTTCTGTAATTTAATATCTGTTTTTTTACGGTATATTTCTTTAATTTAATATTCGTTATTTTACAGTATATTTCTGTAATTTAACAGCCATTATTTTATAGTTTATTTCCGATTTATTTGGAAATACTTGAGGGAGAGTAAATACGCTGCAAACAATGATTTTCCTATTTTCTAATCTCCCAATGAGGGAAGTAAAATAATGTTATTGTTGTTGTTATTTGATATGTGTTATTTCTAATCAAAAACAATATTATTTTGCTTGTTTTAAGGAAAAACTCACTTCAATTTGACAGTATTTCACATCAACGCTTGTCTAGAAAAGTTTAAAACATTCGGACTGAAACAAGACAAACTCTTCCTAAGAAACTGCAGTCCAGCGAGCACATTTTGATTTCGGGGTGAACTATCCCTTTAAGGAGGGCCAATCATTACAGCCAGATTCATTCATGGGGCTGTTTTGGGCCGATCTCTCGGGGGAGGACGGCTCCGGACAGCCCTCCGAAAGCTCCTCATTTCCAAGTCTAATGCTGGCGGTGCGGGACAGGCAGGGGTGCTGGATTTGCATGCTTCTCCATTGTGAGACTGACAGCAGCGTGTCCAATCACTGCTGCCGTCAGAACAGCCCGAACCCAGCCACGAGACGCCTGGAGGACAGATGACTCCCAACATCTGTGTTACGGTGCATGCTGACCGGCACAGACACACACCACACACACACTCTCTCTCCTACTGCGAGTAAAATAAGTATTGAACACATAAGGGCATCACCATATTGAAAATAGTAAACTGAGATTAAAATATTGAGTCTTCTGTATTTCACTCTAATAAATGTTCTGTCCCACTGCAAAAAAAATGCTTTTCTTACTTAAGAGTTGTTTTGTTTTTAGTCCAAATATCTCACATTCTGAAATCAAGAAGCATTTTCTAGACGAGCACAACATGTAGTGTTGATTTCAGAAATAAAGAGTCAGAATTAAGTGAGGTTTTTTCTTTAAACAAGCATGATAATCTGCCAATGGGGAAGTGAAATAATCTGGTTTGTGGTTTGACATGAGATATTTTTTCTTGCCCCACTGGCAGATTATTTTGCTCAGTGTAGTGTGGTTGTGTTTATCGCCATGTCAGCTTCTGGGGCCACTTTAATGACAAGACAATCTATTCTTAACAAAGATTAGATGAAGATTTTACTGTTAATTTCTGCTAATAACCCAAAAGCTGTATCTAAATTTAACTGTTAAAAAAAAGAAAACAAGAATCGATAAAAAAACGTATTCGATAAGCAGAATCAGAACCAATAATCGATAAAGAACTGTATTCGATAAGCAGAATCAGATCCAAGAATCGATAAAGAACTGTATTCGATAAGCAGAATCAGATCCAAGAATCGATAAAGAACCGTATTCGATAAGCAAAATCAGAACATAGAATGGATAAAGAACCGTATTCGATAAGCAGAATCAGATCCAAGAATGGATAAAGAACCGTATTCGATAAGCAGAATCAGATCCAAGAATCGATAAAGAACCGTATTCGATAAGCAGAATCAGATCCAAGAATCGATAAAGAACCGTATTCGATAAGCAAAATCAGAACCAAGAATCGATAAAGAACTGTATTCGATAAGCAGAATCAGATCCAAGAATCGATAAAGAACCGTATTCGATAAGCAGAATCAGAACCAAGAATCGATAAAGAACCGTATTCGATAAGCAGAATCAGATCCAAGAATCGATAAAGAACCGTATTCGATAAGCAAAATCAGATCCAAGAATCGATAAAGAACTGTATTCGATAAGCAAAATCAGATCCAAGAATCGATAAAGAACCGTATTCGATAAGCAGAATCAGATCCAAGAATCGATAAAGAACCGTATTCGATAAGCAGAATTGGAATCAAGAATAGATGAAGAACCATATTCATTTAACACAATTAATAAAAATCGGGTTCGATGAGCAGAAACAGAAGCGAGAATTTATGAAGAACCATATTCGATGATTCATTAAACAGAATCAATAAGAACCGGAGTCGGAACCAGAAAATGAGAAGAACCAGATTTGATAAGCAGAATCAGAACCGAGAATTGATAAAGAACCATATTCCATTAGCAGAATGGGAACCAGAAATGATGAGAACAGGATTCGATAAACACAATCAAAACAGAGAATCGACAAAGAACCATATTCGATAAGAAGAATCGGAACCAGAAATTATAAGGACCAGATTTGATAAATAGAACCAAGAATCGATAAAGAACCATGTTTAATAAAGAGAACTGTGTTTCATAAGCAGAATCAGAACAGAGAATCAATAAAGAACCGGATAAGCAGAATTGGAACCGGAAACAATAAGAACTGGAGTCGATAAGCAGAATCAGAACTGGGATTCAATAAAGAACCAGATTCCATAAGCAGAATCAAGAATCGATAAGAACTGGATTCAATAAACAGAATCAGAACTGAGGATCAATATGAACCGGATTCCACAAGCAGAATCAGAACCACTAATATTTCATTATTGCTACTTTCTTTAAATATCTGCTTGTTTAACAGAAGAAACTCTTCAAATAAATGAGTGAATGAATGTAAATGTGGTGAACTGTCCCTCCAGCAGTTACATATGGTTTAGGGTTGTAACAATATACCGGTATGACGGTTTACCACGATTTGAACGTGCACGATTATCATACCATGAACAATTGCATATCAACGGTTTTAACCCTTAAAGACCGAGACAGCCGCCCGCGGCTAAAAATAAGTATTGGTCTTAAATGTTTAATAACTTTTGATCCGCTGATCCGATTTATACAATTCAAAGATTGGCATAAAGAAGAGAATCTCAGCTTTCCAGTGCTGTATCACATAACATTCGCGGACTTTCAGAGGCTCCGGAATCAGTGCGGTTACGTCATCAAAATTTGACAACGCTGATTTGACAAAGAAACGCTCGTCACTGTGTCTCCGGACAAATCAGACATGATACATTGATGCATTGTCCCTCCTCCATGCCCAGATTGGTTCAAACTCGCTATATCACAACCAATAAGCATAGGTTTCACTTTTGTTTGTGGACCAACACTGAGCTTTTTGAACAACACGGAATGAGAGATAGGCATACATTTATGCGCGGCTAAATAAAACGCAAAAAAAAAAGTTTTGCATGAAATAAATCTCATACTAAATACTTTTGCATGCACAGCAGCACAGAAACATGACAAAACAGTGACACAGCAAAGACGAACTGCTGCTCTTGCTGTTTTCAAAAGACACAAATGAAGGTGCAGCTGTTTGTCTGCATTGCAGGCAACCATATCCAAATCCATATCCACAGACAACCATATCCATGCTGGCACATAAAACCTAAGGATGTTCCATGTTGAATCTAGTTTCGTTATGTAACTATTTATAGTATAGTAAATATTTATATCTATTTTTTTACTGAGGATTTGCACCATGTTTATTTGGACTTTGACACATTATTTATTATTTTTTTATTTGTTCATTGTACAAGTGGACACATTCTCTCACCTCAGCAGTCAAGATTAAGTCCTGAAAATCTCAACATGCTTACATTTCTTCATCACAACCTAGACTGAACAAAAAAACGCTTTAAATACATGTTTACAGCCATAAACTTGGTATTGCACTTTTGGTCTCCCATTTATCCTGCTTATAAGGAAGGACAGTTTAAGTTTATTTTTGTCTAATCTTAAAAGACCTTGCTTGTTTATTCCTTCTAATTTAGTTTATTAAAATGGGAGATTTTTCAGTTTATTTTTATAAAAGACTTCTATAGTTCTATTAAAATGGTTCTTTCAAAAGTTTGTTGAAATAAAACCTTTGTTCAGTCAGAAAACGTGTTCTTATTCTTTTCAGGGTCTTTGCTATGAGAATTACTATTTAATACCGTATACCGCGAAACCGTCAAACCGTGGTATTGTTTTAGACGATTATCATACCGTAAAAAATTCATACCGTTACAACCCTAATATGGTTATAGAATAAAGGTGGCAAAACTGCATAATTTAAAACAAAATATTTGCCCTTTTTTTGTCCTTTCCTAAAAACACTGAAATCGCAACCAACAACCGATAAGAACCGGATTCGATAAGCAGAATATGAACCGAAATGGCTAAAATTAAAACAATAGCCGACCCTAATCGTGAGTCAAGTGATTCCTGCCCCTATTTACCACATGTATTACAGTGAAAGACAGGCTGAGGTCAAGCATCAAGCGTGTGCTGAGGAGAAACACACATGCAGAAGAGGCTGCAGCAGATGATGGATGGACTCCTGGATGAGCTCTGACTTTAAAGCCTGATTTCCTGCCAGTTCAATCATGGAGCTCCAGAGCCACAATCATCATCTCCCAGACTGAAAACCCAGCGTCTGTGCACGGTCAGGCCTGTCGCAGAGATCTCGACCAATGATTACGAAAAGCATTTACTACGTTTTTCTTTCATAGCGAACACAGAATGTTGCGCCTGAGAATAATGTTTAACAGTGTCAGTATAACTACTAATAGCCTATAATGCAGGAGGGAATCTGATAGACAGGTTTCCTTTTACCAGGGAATAAAATGCTCTAATAATGTTGTCTATTGCAGATTGCAAGTATATGTCTCAAATAGTGATGCAACGATTAATCGATTTCACTATTAACTGTGCTTTAATTCGTCACGGTTAATTAATCGTGAAGCTTCTCAACACCGTGTTTCTGCATGGAACAAAACTGCTGCAACTTAAAGTGATGCCAACTGAGTGCTAGTTTGAAGTATGTGCACTGGATTAACTATGGCTGAGGCTATTGACTAAGGGCCAGTCGCATATCGCATCTTTTGCACACGCAAGTTCTTATTTCCAATGGAGGCGCGTGGCTTGCATATATGGAGCGACGGACTCGTGCTTTCCAGATGCACCTACTAGTTGAAAGAATGAGGTGAGCACCCTACACTGAGAAACAAAATACAAATGAAAAATACCAAACAATTGTGTCATATAGATGATGAAAAGCCTTTCAGACAGAGGTTCAGCAGGCTTTGAATACATTTCTTCCCTGTAAAAGGGAAATGCTTAGCTATTATGTAACTTAGATTCACATAAGAAAATTATTTATTTATTCATTTATTTATTGATTTTTAAGTTTATTTATTTATTTGTATTTTATTTATTTTAAATCTTTTTCATATTTTAAATTTATTCATTTATATTAAATTCATTTTTTTAATTACTTATTTATATATTTTTATTTATTTTTAATTTGTTTATTTATTTTTTATTTATTTTAATTTATTTACATTTAATTTATTTATTTAAATTTATAAAAATGTATATTAATTGAATTAAATTTTATTTATTTATTTAAGGTAATTTATTTTATTTACTTTAAATTAATTAATTAATTTTTTATTAATATTAAATTTATTTATTTATTTTTTTTTTTTTCTTTATTGACATTTATTTGCAGTGTAAAATTATTAATTGTTTAAAAGCAAAAACTTTTTTTTACTTATTTTTAAGTCCAAAGAGAATTGAATTATTGTTTGTTTTTTATTATTGTTTTGGGTCGTATTATGTGGTTACTGAGCAGCAATAAACAACACTTTAAAATATAAGATTTCATGTGATTTGTCTAAACTAGCAGTGTTTTGAAATTAATGAATGCATAATAATCGTGATAACCGTGATTTTTCCTCTGACTATGATCGCACAACCAAAATCTATAATCGTTGCATCCCTAGTCTCAAACATAGTAATTCAACATCAGAATTATGAACACTGATGTCATCACTTTAATGTGCATTAATGACCAGTAGGACTGTGCATGAGCAATTAATTGAAAATTCAGAACATGCAAACTTCTACCTGAACTCGAACCAGCGGCCTTCCTGCTGTGAGGCCACAGTGCTAACCACTGAGCCACCGTGCCATCAAAATATATATCGCAGACAAACAAAATACTGCGATGATCATTTTTCCATAATTGAACCCTATTTTCAAAACTTAAAGAGAGCTTGTTGTGATTATATCATTCTAATTCGGCTGTGGTCACACTACACCATACACACTTCTGTCCAAACAGCCTACAAAAGACTTCATCTAATTTTCCTAAGCCGATTTGGATTTAATTGGACTTCTTGTGGTGTAAAATAAAAGCAAACATGAGTCTGAAGCTGCCCGAAAGACAAACGCGGCGCGAACAAACCCATATATCAGGATATTCCAGGAGGACAATGGCATATAAAGCAGCACATCTGGGCCACGAGACTAATACACACCGCATCCTATAAAGTGCTGACGCCAATAAGAGCGGCGCGGAGGGCAGAAACACAGCCCAATTCCTGCGGGACGCGAGCTGTGATTACAGCACCATGAAAACAGGAAGATTTCGCTTCATATGCCTTTCTAAGTGACCTCGGAAGGGTCTCAGGGGCCTGACGGGATTACATGTGTTACATTCAATAAAGACACGCTCTCATTGTCGCTCTCACACTGCTATTATACAGTACACACACACACACACACACACACACACAGCAGCAGCATATTCAGCGTATGAAGCATGCTTCACGTCAGATTATGAGATTAGATTATAACTGCAGCAATAAAACACAGACATCAGCTCGACTGCGTCCCCAGACATCTGATCTAATGAAAATATCACAGTAAGGGCAGCTCACTACTCTTCTGACTGTCTGCTCCTTATATTCTGTTGAAGACTAAATTATTCGGCTTCCTGTGAATTTGTTTAAAAAAAATTATATTTCCCAAGTGCTCTTTAATAGAGAAAGATTTTTTCTAACAGTATTTGATATATTTTTCTTCTGAAGAAAGCCTCATTTGCTTTAGTTTGGATGAAGAAATAAAATTTACATAAAAAATAAGAATAACAAATAAATATAAATACACACACACACACGTGTGCACATAAATATATATATATATATATATATATATATACATAATATCATTCGTATAATCAAATAATTAATAATAAATATTTAAAATAAATAAATTAAATAGTAATAAAATTTATGATTATTAATAAAAAATTATTAAATAAATATTAAACTAAATAAATAAATACAAAATAAATAAATGATAACGTAAATAAATACTAAAATAAATAAAATATTTTTTTAAATTATAAATAAATAAATTACAAAGTAAATGAAAACAAAATAAATAAAATAATATTAAAATACATAATTAATAATAAAAAAATTATTAAATAAAATGTTAAATAAATGAATACAAAATAATTTAATTATAAAGTAAATAAACAAATAAAATAAAAATAAATAAATAATTAAAAGTAAAAAAAAATTTTTACACTAAATAAATTCAAAATGAATAAATTATAAATAAATAAATACAAAAGTAAATCTAATAATATTCAAATGAATAGTTAATAATATAAATAAAAATAAATAAATCTTAAAATAAATGAATAAATACAAAATAAATAAATTATAAATTAAATAAATACAAAAATAAATGAAATAATCAAATGAATAATCAATAATTAAAATAATAATAAAAATTAAAATTAAAACTAATTAATAAAAACACACAAAATAAATAAATATAATAACAAATTAATAAAACAAATTAATAATTAAAAAATTTAATTAATAAAACAAAATAAACAAACAATTAAAAAAGTGTAAAAATTGCCAGAGATCAACTTTAGGCTTCTTTTTGGCTGTTTACAGAACAAACCACTGTTGTCCATTGAATTATAAAATATAAAATGAATAATTAATAAAAATAAAATAAAATAAATAAACAAATACAAAATAAATAAATACAAAAAAAAATTAAATAAGTAAAATAAATGTAAACTTTGCTAAGTTTAACATTATTAGGCCCCTTAAAAAAACATATCTTTTTAATAACCACTGTTGTCCAATAAATATAAAAGAATTAATAATTAATAATACATAAATAAAAACAAATAAATAAAATAAATAAATTATTTAAAAACAAATTAATAAAATAAAAAGTTTAAAAAAATACAAACATTAACATTAATAGGACCCTTAAAAAGATACATTTTGATCGTCAACAGCAGTGTTTCTCAACCATGTTCCTGAATGACCACCAGCACTGCATGTTTTGGATGCCTCCTTTGTCTGCCACACCCAATCCAGGGGCCTTATGTATCAACGCTGCGTACGCACAAAAACTTTGCGTACGCCAGGTTTCACGCTCAGAATCGCTCACGTTTGGATTTACTAACAATGAACTGAACGTGGGAATGTGCGCAGGTTCACGGCAGCTTTCTGGCTGGCGTACGCACATTTTTTGTGCGTGTCTGTTTTATTTCCATTGGCGACTCCTAGAGGCAGTTGTGTTAAATTCTTCTCTACAAAGTGTCTGAGCCTTGCAATGGCAGCTGTATGAGACGAGTTCAGCAGGTATATAAGGTTTCCATACCATACATTTGACCAGCCAAACATTAAAGCACAATTTACAGCGGTCGCCTGTTTTCCCAATGTAATCTGAGCGATCTACTGCACGCACATTGCTATAAAGACACTATCTGAAGATGAATTTGTATGCATGAATCAGAAACATTTCCATTTAATAAATGTGCAAATAAAATATGATGCTTATTGATATGAACTTATTGATGATTCCTACTTGTCTTTCTCGTGATAAATAGTGGGCAAAATCTGATATGTTGCGGGGGAAAAAACAAGAAAGAGTTCATCAGACGCTGGATTCGAGGCGAGTTCATGCTCGAACGTAACTAGTCATGATCACATGCGTCTTACGAGTAGCACCACTGAGTCTGGTAAGGGTTCCGCAACATTTTACAGATATAAACCACACTATTTCTATCTTTAATGCACTCAGTGCGATGTTCAGACCCAACTGTGTTAACCGCATCTGTTAAACTCTCCCACTCTATTTTTTTCTTTTGTTGTTAATTCCGGAGAACAAACTTGCAAATAACACCGCTTTTCTCCGGTCTACCTCCGAAAGCAGCACCTCCAATCCACATTCTGTTCAAAGTTTCTCTTTTTGCTTGCTTTTGTCGTTGCTTTTTCGTTGGGTTTTGCCATTAGCATAGTCATTAGCATATTCATACGGGGGAGGAGGCAGGGAGGGGTTTTGTGCTCGTGCATGTTGCGCTCAGTTTCACGTTCATTCAGATGTACAAAAGAATATGCGTGAGATTCGGCGTACGCAGTGTTTCATACATCTGAATTTTTTTCTGCGTACGCACATTTACAGCTTTGTGCGTACGCAATGTTTTAGTAAGATTTCCACGCAAGTCTTCGTACATGAGGCCCCAGGCCTTTCAGTCTCTGCTAATGAGCAGACAATCTGAATCAGGTGTGTTGAGTGAAGGAGACATGGGAAAAGCCGGTAGTCTTCCAGGAACGTGGTTGCGAAACACTGATCTACAGAACAAACCAGTCTTATACATTTAATAGCCTAACCTAATTAACCTATTTAGGTCTCTAAACGTCACTTTAAGCTGAATACTAGTGTCTTGCAAAGTAACTAGTGAAATAGTATGCACTGTCACCAAAATCCATGCATTATTATAAATCAGTTATTAATACGGTCATGTTTAAAATGTGTTGGAAAAGTTTTCTCTCCGTTAAACCAGAAAGAATTTAAAGAATTATTTACAGTACATTTTACAGGAGGGATTGTCTTCACCTCATCTGTGTGTTATGATGGTGCAAATATATCAGACATTGCAGACATCTTAAACCAAAATATTGGAAAAAGCAAAACCCGAACATGTAAAAGAAATAGCATCACAGTAGAATCACACACTCATGATAAGTTACACAAGTGCAGCTCACAGCATTTCTCCAGCAATCTGCCAAAACAAAACCTCAAAGACATGATAAATCCTGAGAGAGTGAGTGATTGAACATGGAGAATACAGACTCCAGTGTTGTAAACACAGCGCATTGTTGCACATACAGTACTAAAGTTGTGTTTCTGCACAGCATTTAAAACTTGAGCGTCATCATTACCTTCATTTTGCTGTAGTAGCAGTGAAAGTGAATACTTTCTTAAAGGCTGGTATGAATTAATTAGGCCATAATATTAATCCCTCTTTAAAGTCCAGCAAGACAGCAAGTTCTTTGAAAAGTTGTGTGTGTGTGTGTGTGTGTGTGTGTGTGTGTGTGTGTGTGTAAAACGCAGATGCTCTTACTGTGTGAAGTGCGTCTGCAGGGTCTTCATGCACTGCCGTGTGGGACGCAGCTGCTCCACAAACCTGCTGATGCTCCTGTATTCTGCCCTGCAGATCCTCAGATTATTCACCTGTTCACCTGCAGATGCGCACACACACGCGCAAACAAACACACAAACACACACTTTAGTCTGATTGCCAATGTAAATAGTTGCAATATTGTTGTTGAGTACTTGTGATAAGAGGATACTGATATTTTTACTCACACACAGAAATCATAACACACACGCTTACAGATCATAACACACACACACACACACAAACACAGATCATAACACAAACACACAAGTTCAAACACAGATTATAACACACACACACATATCATTACACAAACACACACACACACACACACACACAGATCATAACACACACACACAAATACAAACACAGATCATAACACACACACAAATATACAAACACAGATCATTACACAAACACACATACATACAAACACACACACACAGATCATAACACACACACACACACAAACACAGATCATAATACACAAACACACACAAACACATAAAGAGATCATAACATACACACACTAACACTCACATACAGAGATCGCAACACAAACACACACACACTAACACAAACACACACACACACTAACACATACAGAAAATGTAACACAAACACACACACACACACACACATTAACACAAACACACACACGCACACACACATACAGAAAAAGTAACACAAACACACACACACGCACACACACACACTAACACAAACACACTCACACACACACACACACACACTAACACATACAGAAAAAGTAACACAAACACACACACACGCACACACACACACGCACACAAATATAAACTTACACAGAGATCATAACACACACAGACAGACACATAAACAGCTCATAACAAACACACACACACACACACACACACACACACACACACACACACATACACACATAGAGATTGTCAAACAAACACAAAAGAGAGAAACGTAAACACACACACTATAACACACAAATAGACACACATACAAATCATAACACACAGAGAGCATAATACCAACACACATACACACTGACAGATCATAACATACACACACACTTTCACACACACACACAAACACACACAACCACACACTGACAGATCATAACACACACGCAGTGCAGCAGTACTGTATATTAGTACTTTACCTGTTCCTGTGGCGCTGCCGCCTGACACTGCATCCATATTTCACAACTCTGCAACACAAACAGCACCAATAACACTGTACAAGCTCCAGTTCTGCAGCACACGCGACCGAACAGCGTCACTTCCTAGTCAACTCCCGCGAACGCGTTCAAACGGCAGATCAATGTAAACACGCTCCTGATTGCCCACGGTGACTGTTGTCATTGAGTATAGCGGACGGCGATTGGAGGACTGCGATGGTGAGCCTCCTGTGTGATGCTGAGGAGAAATACTTCAATGATGGGCTTATTATAACGCGCTATGAAGAATAAGTCACTCGTAACGGGGAATAACTTAACAAATGATGTCTTTCACTTTCAGTTTACAATCAGATAGTTTAGTTTAATCATATCGCTTCATTGTTGTAAGTATAATTACGCTACAGCCGTTCATGAGCGCGTATTAGTAGCGAAGGCTGACGTCACACAATAATAATAAACTAACGTTACATTAATGTAAGCGTTACATAAGCGTTACTTGTAGCCTGACGTCACATTTACAATGAGATGAAAACATCTTAACAGCTTTGCATGTTAACATTAGTTAATAAAAATGATGTTTATTAATGTGTATTGCTAGTTTCCATTAGCTTAGGTCTGTAACAGATACAAGAAATAACATAACATATACCACTTATACACAAATTATTATTATAATGTATTCTATTAGTGAACACAATGCTGAAATCACCTTAAATGTGAGTAATAAATGCAGTATCATTAAGTACCTTTCAGTTATTTAATGTTAGTAATACTTATTGATTAGTAGATGTAGATTATTGCTAGTTTTTGTTAGTTAAAAAACATTAATATACAGTATAACCTTAAATATGAGTAATAAATGCAGTAACATTAAGTATTTAACATTAGTAATACTTTATTAGTTAGTACATGTAGATTAGTGCTAGTTTTTGTTAGCTTATGTCCGTGACAGAGACAACAAATAACATAACATATACAACCTATATACAAATTATTAAAATAATGTATTCTACTAGTGAAAACAATACTGAAATTACCTTAAATATGAGTAATAAATGCAGTAACATAAAGTGTTTTTTCAATTTTGAAACGTTAGTGATACTTTATTAGTTAGTTCATGTAGATTATTGCTAGTTTTTTTCTATCTCAGGTCAGTTAAATAACATTACCATACAGTATAACCTTAAATACGAGTAATAAATGCAGTAGCATTAAGTAAATTTAAGTCACATTCGTCACATTCGTGATTTTGTATTAATTAGTACATGAATATTATTATTAGCTTTTGTCAGCTCAGACAAATTAAATGACATTAACATTCAGTTTAACCTTAGATATGAGTATAAATGCATTAACATGAAATGTTTTTTTCCCGTTATTTAAGGTTAGTAATACATTATTAGTTAGTACATGTATATTATTGCTAGTTTTTTCAGCTCAGGTCAATTAAATAACAATAATACAGTATTACCTTAGAAATGAGTAGTAACTGCATTGCTATTGAGTATATATATATATATATATATATATATATATATATATATATATATATATATATATATATATATATATATATATATTCATCTTTAAAAAATTCATAAATGGAAGCTTAATTTACATAATTATCATAATATCATTATACTAAGAAACTGACACATTCAGCATTTGATACAAACAGTCTGATAATCAAAGTGACCGTTGGCAATATAGAAATATGAATATAATATGAAGATATAAAGGTTTAATTTGGTTGAACATTTCCTGACGCATGCTTAACACCTGTCAGTCAGATTTGTGTTTGTTTCACATCATAAATGTGCCGCAGTGGTCAGTGAATGTGTTTCAGAGCTCTGTTAAACCTCTCACTGTGTTAATGCATTTTAATTCTAGTTTCTTTTTCTCCTTTCAGCCCTCAGAATCTGTCTGGAGGCACAACTGGACACTCTTTATGTAAGTTTGATCCATTGCATTCTGACGGCGTGCTGATTCACTATTATTCACAATATAAGTCTGTAATTCTGCTCACATAAAGCAGCGTGTTCAAATAAACCTCACTATAGTTTCACCTCAGACTGGTAAATTGCATTTCGGCAAATGAAAGCCAGCTCTGTGCTCTTAAAAATAATGTTCCTTATGTTTATAAGATCCTTTTACTCCAAAATTTCCATTAGAAAGATATGCTGATGTTCAATATATGATGAAGATACACAATTTTGCCTCCATGTGATCGGCTTTTCCACTGTTACCAGTTTGCCCAGTGGCTCGCCGCGTAGTTTGGCAGACTTGACATGCAGAGAGGAGTTGACTGTAACGAAAGGGTTCAAGTCCAGTGAAGAACGGTTCCAGAAAGCAGGTAAGACAAAAACAAAGGCCAAAATAATAAATAAACAAGCAAATAACAGGGTGAGAACGTGGTAAAATCTGAAAATGTGGTCAAAATCAGATGAGGACTTTTCTTTCTCTGCATTGCTTTTGAAAACACTGTCGGTTGGGTTTAGGGAAGGGGGTGGGCGGGTCAATCAGTGCCTTTAAAAACACTGTCGGTTGGGTTTAGGGAAGGAGGTGGGCGGGTCTATCGGTGCTTTTGAAAACGCTGTGGGTTGGGTTTATGGAAGGGGGTGGGTGGGTAACTTAAAATATAATATATTATATTAAACATAAACAGTTTTGTACACGTCTGTTTAAACAATAAGGCAATACACTAAATATATGATGCGTGTGCGTGCGTGCCTGCATGTGTGCGTGCGTGTGTGCGTGTGTATGTGTGTGTGTGTGTATGTGTGTAGAGATGGCTCCTGTGGTCGTGCTGTGCTGTAAGAGTGTGATAACAGTCGGGACTAAACGTCTCTGCTGTAATCCAGTGTGTGTAAGGAGCCACAGCGTGTGTGTGTGATACGAGTGTGTGACCTTTGTTCTGTGAATGGATGTCTGATGGTGGGTTTCCTGCAGGCTCTGATAGACATCTGAGAGTCTGATTGGAGGTCAGTCACTGCCGGCCTTCACCTCGGAGGAATCTGTGTGTGTGTGTGTGTGTGCGTGCTAGAATCACTGAATCAGTGTATAGCAGCGATACAATCAGAGCAATGGATGTAAAAGCAGATCAGAGGGTGTGTGTGTGTGTGTGTGTGTGTGTGTGTTTGTGTGCGTGCGTGCGTGCGTGTGTGTGTGTGTGTACATAAACTGTAAAAAAAATCTGTATTTTTACATTTCTGTACTTTAATATTTGTTATTTTACAATCAATTTCTGTAATTTAAAATCCATTATTTTACAGTAAATTTCTGTAATTTAATATCCGTTATTTTACAGTAAAATTCTGTAATTTAATATTCGTTATTTTACAATAAATTTCTGTAATTTAATATCCGTTATTTTACAGTAAATTTCTGTAATTTAATATCCGTTATTTTACAGTAAAATTCTGTAATTTAATATTCGTTATTTTACAATAAATTTCTGTAATTTAATATCCGTTATTTTACAGTAAAATTCTGTAATTTAATATTCGTTATTTTACAATAAATTTCTGTAATTTAATATCCGTTATTTTACAGTAAAATTCTGTAATTTAATATCCGTTATTTTACAGTAAAATTCTGTAATTTAATATTCGTTATTTTACAATAAATTTCTGTAATTTAATATCCGTTATTTTACAGTCAATTTCTGTGATTTAATATCCGTTATTTTACAATAAATTTCTGTAATTTAATATCCGTTATTTTACAATAAATTTCTGTAATTTAATATCCGTTATTTTACAATAAATTTCTGTAATTTAATATCCGTTATTTTACAATAAATTTCTGTAATTTAATATTCGTTATTTTACAGTAAATTTCTGTAATTTAATATTCGTTATTTTACAGTAAAATTCTGTAATTTAATGTCTGTTATGTTACAGTAAATTTCTGTAATTTAATATCCGTTATTTTACAATAAATTTCTGTAATTTAATATCCGTTATTTTACAATAAATTTCTGTAATTTAATATCCGTTATTTTACAGTAAATTTCTGTAATTTAATATTCGTTATTTTACAGTAAAATTCTGTAATTTAATATTCGTTATTTTACAGTAAATTTCTGTAATTTAATGTTCGTTATTTTACAATAAATTTCTGTAATTTAATATCCGTTATTTTACAATAAATTTCTGTAATTTAATATCCGTTATTTTACAATAAATTTCTGTAATTTAATATTCGTTATTTTACAATAAATTTCTGTAATTTAATATCTGTTATTTTACAATACATTTCTGTGATTTAATATCCGTTATTTTACAATAAATTTCTGTAATTTAATATCCGTTATTTTACAATAAATTTCTGTAATTTAATTTCCGTTATTTTACAATAAATTTCTGTAATTTAATATCTGTTATTTTACAATACATTTCTGTAATTTAATATTCGTTATTTTACAATAAATTTCTGTAATTTAATATCCGTTATTTTACAATAAATTTCTGTAATTTAATTTCCGTTATTTTACAGTCAATTTCTGTGATTTAATATCCGTTATTTTAAGTTCAATTTCTGTGATTTAATATTCGTTATTTTACAGTCAGCTGCTGGAAATAAACTGTTAAATTACAGATTTTTAAGTAAAAAGTATAGTCTTGTTTTTAGAAATATATAAAAGTTTTTCCTTAAAACAAACAGAGTAATCTGACAATGGAGTAAGCAGAATAATGTTATTTCAATGCCAAAACAAGATTATTCAGCTTTCCTCATTGTCAGATTATTTTGCTTGATTTAGGGAAAACTCACTTCATTTTGATTCATCATTTCTGAATACAAGACTATATTTTTTACTTGTCTAGAAAATGCTAGAATAAACCAAGAAGGATCTTTTTGGCAGTGTGGTGTATTATTCAGCAGTGCGTCTCGTGAACATGCTCCTTTTCTCCTACAAATGAAACGTCTGCTTCATAACTGGTAAAGTCTCCTCTCCGTCACATCACGCCAGAAATCCCACCGCTATATTTCACACCAAAGAGCGTAGCAGAGATTTTAAAGCTGCTTCACTCATTTATTTTATTAGCTTTTAATGAACGTAATTAGATGGCAAGTAATTAAATGTAATTGTGCCTGCGACATCGTCCTCCCCCATCCGCAGCAAATTGGCCCCCGAAACACAACATGTGTGGCACGGGCAAATTTGCCGGATTAATTGGGGATAGATAATATTTTTGGATTGTATTTCGCACTAAATGGCCGCGCGCCGAAACAAAGGCTGCGGCTGGAACTCATTAATCTCTGTCAAGGGGAAACTCGGGTGCGATCTGCATGACTGGAGTAGCGGCGCATGCTGTCGAGTGCAGATCTTTTGATTCCTGCGAAGCGTCAGTCAGGGAACGAGATGCTGACGGGCCGCAGGAAGGGGAAACACACGCTCCGGCTAACTGCTAATTACTCCACACCACAACTGAGGACTGGAAAAACACACACCGAGAGAAAGAGAGAGAACCCCTGACAATGTGGCCTTGTTAGGGCAGAATATTTACTTATCAGTATACATGTATACAGTTGAAGTTAGAATTATTCACCCTCCTTTTTCTCTCACAATTATTTTCCAAATGCTGTTTCTCAGATTCAGGAAATTTAGTGTTTCCTCTAGTCTCTGTTCTCTGTTCTGATTAGTTTTATTTGGGCCAGAGTAAAAGCAGTGTTTAATAGTGTTAAAGTCATGTTAAGCTCAATATTATTCACCCCTTCAGCAATATTAGTGTTGGATTGTCTCCAGAACAAACCACTGTTATACAATGACTTGCCTAATTACCCTAACTTTACCCTAATTACCCTAGTGAAGCCTTTACATGCCACTGTAAGCTGAACACTAGTGTCTTGAAGAATATCTAGTCTAAAAACTATCAATATCTATTATTATTATTATTATTATTATCTAATACTACTATTTTTATTATATCTATAAAACTATAATAAACTAATATCTAGGCTAAAACTATTATGTTTATAAATGTGTTGAAGAAATCTTCTCTCCTTTATATATATATAAAGCCCAGTGCCCAGTATTAAATCAGTTCAGTTTGTTTTGAAAATCAATATTTTTATCCATTTCTCAGTGGGTATAGATAAAATATTGTGGTGCATTCAGAGATAGAGGCTCGCAAGAGGT
>NC_133192.1:59212500-59222500 GCF_049306965.1 Danio rerio
TTGCTATTTACACAACGACTTTGTAAGTGGAAAAACTGAGCATTTCACTAGAGAGAAAACAGAGTTAAACAGTTAAAGTTAAACAGAGCATCTGCAGCGCGAGAATGAGAGATGAGCCTTCTCATTATCTACTTTCGCTTTCACTCTTGGATAGGGAAATCTTGTAAGCACAGACATCCATTAGCCTTTACATAATTAATTTAGTTTGTTAAGCGCAAAGATTTGTTTCAAAACTATTTCTAAATTCAGTTCTAATTTCCAGCAAACGAATAAATGAACAATAATAACGAAGTGTGTTCAAAAACCTGAGTTATATCCAAATACACATGCTGTGCCCCATATGGTCTAAAACCTGCAGGTGGGCAAATCTAAGCTTGTTTTTAATAAATATGGAAATAATAAATAATACTGCTAATAATAATAACATAAAACTAAACAAAAAACTACTACTAAAGCAAATTGTTATGAATAAACTGAAAAAGCCTCCCGAGGTGAAGAAGGCATGAAGGCAGTGGTTTTTATATTTATGTCGGCTTGAAAATAATATGTTTTGTAATATTTTAATCCTTTATATTTATATATATTCTTATTATATCCTATATATATATATATATATATATATATATATTATATATATAGTTAATATTTTAATTCTTTTTCATATGTAAAGATATTTGCGTATTGCTCTACATCTTGTGTGTATTAAGCAGTGTGTAAGCGAGGCGCACAACTAACACGCTCTGCGCTGGACAATAGACCGGCTTTGTTCTGGTCTATTGAAAAATCCATTATAGTTTCTCAAAATATAAAGCGCCAGCAGTGCGCCTCAGAACGCCTTCCTTTTTAGAGCAGAACACCTATGGGCGCACACATGAGCGCAAATGCATTTGCTATTTAAACAGCGTGGCGCAACGCCTCAAAACGACTCTTGCGCCAAGCTGAAACTAGCAAACAACAATTGCCTTGCGCCACATTGCGCCGTGTGTATGATAGGGCCCAATGTGTTCAAAGGGGAAAAGTGTATTTATTTTCCCCAGACATTTCAAAAGAACTTATTTTAGAGCAGTAACCACAATGCTGTGAGACCGTGATATTTTTAATCCAAGGTCATCATACCGTCAGATTCTAATACCGGGCCATGCCTAGAGCCGGCGGACGTGCAACAACTTTAATCAACAGGTGAACACAAAACAACTGTCTCCATCTGGAGCTCCTTCACTGGACTTAACACTTATAAACACTCACTCCTTCAGGCTCTCGCCTCCACCCATACTCGTCAGCGCTACCAATCACAGCGCTTATGCGTCGTTGAGCAGTTGGTGTTTCTGTGTGGAGTTTGCATGTTCTTCCCGTGTTGGCGTGGGTTTCCTTCGGGTGCTCCGGTTTCCCCCACAGTCCAAGCGTAAGCACTATAGGGGGATTGATGCACTAAGTTGACCGTACAGTGTGTGTGTGCGTGTTTCCCAGTACTGGGTTGCACCCGGAAAGGCATCCACTGTGTAAAACATATTCTGAAATAGTTGGTGGTTCATTCCGCTGTGGCGGCCTCTGATGAATTAAGAGTCCAAGCCGCATGAAAATGAATAAATGAACAAACATTCTTTAAATATTGTGAGATTTTTGTCAGGTCTCCCAGCGTTAATCTGAAGAATGCTGGAAAACACACACAAAGCAAAAAAACACTATTGACGTCTGTTTTTCCAGCATTCTTCACATTATCTGTATTTGTGTTGAAGAAACTCAAATTATATTGTGAATAACGGAATGATGACAGGGTTTATATTTCTGCGCTGTCCCTTTAATGAGTCTCTGGCGTTGATTTCTGCTGTGTTCTGACAGACTTCATTAGTTGAGATCTGATTGCGGTTTTAATTAAACCTTTGGACTTTCTGCACTTTTTGCAAAGCGTTTGACTTGTTGACAGTGTCCAGATATGAAGCTAATTGCAAAAACTAATTGTTCTGTCACTCTTAAATAGATATATCTAATTATTATTCACACCTGTGTCATTTATTACGCTTGATTTGCATGCCTACAGCAGAACTCGGTGCTGGATTTAGTTTAGACAAACAATCTGACTGATAAAAGCTGCACGGGTCGCAGAGCTCTGTCAGACATTAATGCTTTATTATTATTATCTCTCATCCTGCTGGAGGTTTCACACTCCTCCTGTGATCTCTGAGGCTGATTCTGTTGCTGAAACGACTCGCATTATAATCCTTGTGTTTCTTTATAGAGGTGAAACAGAGCAAAGTGAGTATAGGCTGTAATTAGCTCGCTGTTCATGCACAAATAGTTCCTGTATTTCGTATATGTTTATCTTTTAAAAGCTGAACTTTTGCACACATGTCTAAATTTAGCTAAGAACTATTTATTCTTCTGCTTATGAAAGGAAATTGAGTGTAGATCTGGTGGGACGCTTGTTTTGATGTGAGCTCAGGACTAAAAATACCACATCACTCAGATCATCATGATGAAGATGATGATGATGATGTAATGCGAGCATTAATTGAAGCATACAGTTGAAGGAAATGTTCATTCTTTTTCCAATATTTCCCAAGTGCTGTTGACAAGAACAAAGAGGTAAATTGTACAGATGGTCTCGTATCATATTTGTTTGAACCACTGCCTCGCACAAAGCCAATCCAGAAATGAGACACACACAGACAGCTCCGCCCCTAAAGCACCGATAACCCCACCCTAAAGGACTGATAGCACTGCCTTAAAGAACTGATAGCCCCACCCAAAATACTGGTAGTCCCAACTAAAAGCACTGATAGTTTTGCCAAAAGGAACTTATAGCCCCGCCCTAAATGACTGATAGCCTCGCCCTAAAGGAGTGATATCCCCATTCTAAAGAACTGATAGCCATGTCCTAAAGGAGTGATAGTCCCGTCCCAAATAATTGATAGCCCCGCCCCTAAATACTAATAGCCCCACCCTAATAGCACTAATAATTCTGCCAAAAATAACTATTAGCCCCGCCCTAAATGACTGATAACCCCTAAAGGACTCAAAGTACCGCCCTAAAGAACTTATAGCCCTATGTTATAATACTGGTAACTCAGGTCTCAATAACTGATGGCCACTCATTAATAACTGATGGAAAAGCCCTAAAAGTACTGATAACTCTGCCATAAAGGACTGATATCCAGCACTAAAAAACGTATAGCCCCGCCCTAAATGAATGATATCCCACCCTAAAGAGCTTATAGCCCCGCCCTAAAGAACTGATTGCCCTGCCCCAAAATACTGGTAATCTTACCCTAAAAGCATTGATAGCTCTGCCATAAAGAACTTATAGCCCTGCCCCAAATGACTGATAGCCCAGCCCCAAAAGAACTGATATCCCAGCTCTATAGGACTGATAGCCATGTCCTCAAGGTGTGATATCCTCGCCCCAAAAATACTAGTAGCCCCACCCTAAGCATTGATAGCTCTGCCAAAAAGAACTTATGGCCCCGCCCTAAAGGACTAATAGTCCCGCCCTCAATGACTGAAAGCCCTGCCCTAAGGATGTTAAAATACTAGTAGCTCAGGCATCAAGACTAATAGTCAAGCCCTTAAAGTACTGATAACTCTGCCATAAAGGACTGATGTCCCACCCTAAAAAACGTATAGGCCCGCCCTGTAGCCCCACCCTAAAGGACTGATATCCCACCCTAAAGAAATTATAGCCCAGCCTTAAACTACTAATATCCCACCCTTAAGAACTTATGGCCCCGCCCTGAACTACTAATAACCTTGCCCTAAAGAATTTATATCCCCGTCCTAAAGGACTAATAGCCTCGCCCTAAATGACTGATTGCCCAGCCCTAAAGGACTGATAGTCCTGCCCTAAAGGACTGATTGCCCCGCCCTAAAGGACTGATAGCCCCGCCCTAAATGACAGTTTGCCCAGCCCTAAAGGACTGATAGTTCTGCCCTAAAGGACTGATTGCCCCGCCCTAAAGGACTGATAGCCCCGCCCTAAAGGACTGATAGTCCTGCCCTAAAGGACTGATTGCCCCGCCCTAAAGGACTGATAGCCCCGCCCTAAATGACAGTTTGCCCAGCCCTAAAGGACTGATAGTTCTGCCCTAAAGGACTGATTGCCCCGCCCTAAAGGACTGATAGTCCTGCCCTAAAGGACTGATTGCCCAGCCCTAAAGGACTGATAGTCCTGCCCTAAAGGACTGATTGTCCCGCCCTAAAGGACTGATAGTCCTGCCCTAAAGGACTGATTGCCCCGCCCTAAAGGACTGATAGCCCCGCCCTAAATGACAGTTTGCCCAGCCCTAAAGGACTGATAGTTCTGCCCTAAAGGACTGATTGCCCCGCCCTAAAGGACTGATAGCCCCGCCCTAAATGACAGTTTGCCCAGCCCTAAAGGACTGATAGTCCTGCCCTAAAGGACTGATTGCCCCGCCCTAAAGGACTGATAGCCCCGCCCTAAATGACAGTTTGCCCAGCCCTAAAGGACTGATAGTTCTGCCCTAAAGGACTGATTGCCCCGCCCTAAAGGACTGATAGCCCCGCCCTAAATGACAGTTTGCCCAGCCCTAAAGGACTGATAGTCCTGCCCTAAAGGACTGATTGCCCCGCCCTAAAGGACTGATAGCCCCGCCCTAAATGACAGTTTGCCCAGCCCTAAAGGACTGATTGCCCCGCCCTAAAGGACTGATAGCCCCGCCCTAAATGACAGTTTGCCCAGCCCTAAATGACTGATTGCCCCGCCCTAAAGGACTGATAGCCGCGCCCTAAATGACTGTTTGCCCAGCCCTAAAGGACTGATAGTCCTGCCCTAAATGAAAGATTGTCCCGCCCTAAAGGACTGATAGCCCCGCCCTAAATGACTGATTGCCCAGCCCTAAAGGACTGATAGTCCTGCCCTAAAGGACTGATTGCCCCGCCCTAAAGGACTGATAGCTCCACCCTAAATGACTGTTTGCCCAGCCCTAAAGGACTGATAGTCCTGCCCTAAATAACAGGTTGTCCCGCCCTAAAGGACTGATAGCCGCGCCCTAAATGACTGTTTGCCCAGCCCTAAAGGACTGATAGTCCTGCCCTAAATGACTGATTGTCCCGCCCTAAAGGACTGATAGTTCTGCCCTAAAGGACTGATAAATAAACAATAAACCACTGATAGCCCCACTTGTTACTTCATTTCAATACTTCATCCTCATTTTTGCTCGGTTTGAGTTATTAATTATTTTTTGTCTACATCTTCACTGTGTCATATTTACTGCCACATCCTGAAATATGATATAAAAAAAGAGGTAAATAAGTATAAAATCAATCAAATAAGCAAATAAGCCACTGGACTCTTCTGTGTCCGCCTTTACAGAGTGAAACACTCGCATGTTCTCTGCTCTTCATCTGCTGAATGCCTTGACTCCTCTACAAAGAGCGTTCGCCTCCTCTGATTAAAAGACATCATCAGCTTTTGATGCCATTTCAGAGCTGCATCGTGTGTATAAATATACAGAGAACGTCAAAAAATAAGACGTGTTTTCATCAACGCTTATTCAGGTTTTATTCTGAGATCTCAGATGAGTCCCTTCTGCTTGTCTTGCTCTTGTGTAATTCTGACCATTATTATTATTATCATTATTAAAGGCGTCCGCTTAATGGCTGGATGTGAAAGTGCACTTCTCTCCCAGGAGTCTGTATTTTGGGCTGACGGCTCTGAAGCGCGTGTCAATATGAAAATAGGAGGATAATGGTCAAGGAGGAGGAGTGGGTGTCTGATGGAGAGTGGCCGTGGCACTGCTGTCAGTCTTTGCCCTGTAATTCAGTGCCATTAAAAGTGTCGAGGTGAGGGCTTCCCGACGGTGTCAACAATCTCTGCGGTTTTCTCTCACAGGAAACTTTCGGGGCGGCTTGAAAGCGTAACGACTGCTTGTGTCACTCCAGCCTTCATAAAGTCAATCATGGAGGAATTACAGAGCCATCAATGTCACTGTGCCAAATGCATTGCATATCAGCACAAGTTGTGTCCCCGATGACACGCTATATAGTGTGCACTTTTACTTATTTATTGCTTGTATATTATCATTCTCTATTTACTTTTTTATTTCTTTATTATCTGTGTTTTTGTCGAGGGCATCACAGTGGCGCAGTGGGTAGCACGATCCCCTGACAGCAGGAAGGTCACTGGTTCAAGCCAGTTCCCCTATAGCGCATGTGTTTGGACTGTGGGGGAAACCGGAGCACCTGGAGGAAACCCACAACAACACGCGGGAGAACATGCAAACTCCATACATAAGCACTAACTGGCCCAGCCAGGACTTAAACCAGCAACTTTCTTGCTGTGAGGTTACAGTGCTAACCACTGAGCCACCGTGCCACCCAAATGTGTTTATATCATCTATTATTGTAATAACAGTTTCTCACTATTTAGAAGGCTGAAACCCCCCACCCCACCTCCCCCAATCACATCTTGTTTTTGGCATCCTTCAGGGGGGATCACAGTTAGTTATGGGGGTCAATCCCCTCCCAAACCCCCTTGTCTTTCGCACTCTAGTGAAGAGACAGCAGCTGATGTGTAAAGCAGGTGTGTGTCAGCTCTCAGTATGTGAGCTGCACTGTTTTACGCTGCAGATAAACATGAGTGCCGTCCTGTCAGAGACTCCGGCGGGGGTCAAACCTCAGCACATCCATCCTGACACCCAAACCCAGAGATTTAGAAATGGGAAACACCTGTGGGCGAGCGAGGCGGAGACACTGAATTTCCCAGAGTTCCTCAGCAGCTCTTAACCAATGGCTGAGGAAACACCGGGATGTCCTGTAAACACCAGTGCAGAGCGCAGACGAATGCCCAACTGTGGCCTTTACATCAGCAGACTGACCGAAAGTCTTCACAGTTATTAGAGTTTCCCATTTTCTCCAGTTTTTTGACTACGTATTTACCGTGAGCTGAAACAGCAGAATTCTCAAGCGTTTGTTTTGACAGCTTAATTGTTTTATGTTTAATCATCTTTAGTCTGCAAAAGCTAGTAAATTAACTTAATTCTTTCATGTTGTCCCAACACAAACATGTTCCAACACAGCATTGTTTGCAAAAAATTCAACTAAACATCCTGTTGCACTACCACACTTGATTTGGATTTTATCATTCATTCATTTTCTTGTCGGCTTAATCCCTTTATTAATCCAGGGTCGCCACAGTGGAATGAACTGACAATTATCCAGCACATATTTTACTCAGCAGATGCCCTTCCAGCTGCAACCTATTTCTGGGAAACATCCATACACACTCATTCACACTCGTACACTACAGACAATTTAGCCTACCCAGTTCCCCTATAGCGCATGTGCTTGGACTGTGGGGGAAACCGGAGAACTCGGAGGAAACCCACGCCAACACAGGGAGAACATGCAAACTCCTCACAGAAACACCAACTGACCCAGGCCAGGCTTGAACCTGCGACCTTCTTGCTGTGAGGCGACAGCACTACCTACTGCGCCACTGCTTATTAAGTGTCACCGATTTTTTTGTATATAAAAGTGTTTGGCAAAGCCTCATCATAAAAATGCTCATTAATGTTTTATTCCAGTTTTTTAATACACTTACTGAAAATGTTATTTGATCAAAAGTTTTCAAGAGTTCACACTTAGCTGATGATTGATTATAAAGCCCTGAACTCAAGATCCTCGAGCCCAGGGCTCCCTCCTGTTTGCAAGGCGAGAGGGGAGTTTGAGCTCAGGTAGATCTGGAGAACTCCCCTGCTGTTTAGCTAATGACCATTTAGGGATTGCTGCTGAGAGATATACTGCTGACTAAGCATGTGTATAGTGCCGATTTGGATTAGTCAATTGACGTATGTTGCATGTCTTTGGACAGTGGGAGGAAACTGGAGAACCTGGGGGAAATCCACAGGGAGAACGTGTAAACTGCAAGAGAACATCGAGTTGCCTGGTACGGACATGATCCAGTGACGTTCTTGCTGTGTGGCAACAGTGCTGACCACTGGGCTGCCATGCTGCCCTATCTAGGAAAACGGGATGGAGTCGTGGACGGGGGGATTCTTCAAGACGACGACATATGAGGTAAGAAACTCTGGTCATTTATATTGAGTTAGGAATCATCTGATTGGTCAACCAGCCGTGGTCAATCATAAGCACGTGCTCCTCTTGAAATTATATGAATAAACCACACTTCGTTTTCATTTACCTTGGTGTAAACAGACAGAATTAGCTTAGCATGTTTGTGTTTGTGCATTGCTTGATCTCCATGTCGAGTCCAGCTACATCAGTGTTTGCAACACAATCTCATGACAATTGGTAACTTTTCGATTTAGTGGCTAATTCGTATGAATTCGTACGATCTAATTCATACAATTTAGTACGATTTCTCATCCCCTAATGACGGTTGGGGTTAGGGGTGGGGTTAGGTGCCACGCCTCCTTTTTAAAATCGCACAATTTCGTACAACTGAATTCGTACGAATTAGCCACTAAACTAGCAAAACGTAAAATACATGTGTTTTCTCGTGAGATCAGGCTGGTGTTTGTGGTAAAATCAAACGCAGAGAACATGATCGATGATTAACCCTTGTGTGCTGTTGGGTCGTTTTCATCTGGGGTGATCTTGAAGCTTAATTTGGCCACAACTTTCTCTGTGTTCAGCAAATGTGATGATTTTTGGTGACAAATCATATTTCGACATATTTTGCGACAATGCTTTGAAAGTTTTTAAAAACTCAACAATACACTCTGGACACTCTGGTCTCCCCTCTCATTATGTTAGGGGCTGTTTTTGTCCTGTTGACTTCCTCTATAATTACATTTATTTGATTGCAAAACCATGACAGCGCATAATCATGCATTCCTGATTTTTGCTGATGATTGATTATGAAGCGTGTTTGGCATGCTGTCCCGGGAGAGAACCCTGAGCTCATAAGATCTTCAAGCCCAAGGCTCCCTCCCATTTGCAAGGTGAGAGGGGAGTTTGAGCTCAGGTAGATGTGGAGGACTCCCCTTCTATAGTAGCTAATGAACAGACAGTGATCGCTCTGAAGAGATGACTACTGACTAGGAGCATGTCTATGTGCTGATTTGGATTAGTCAATTAACTTAAGCTGCATGTTTTTGGACGGTGGGAGGAAACCGGGGGAAACCCTCGCGAGCACAGGGAAAACGTGTAAACTCCGCACAGAAACGAAGACTGGCTTGATAATGCTGTGAGGCAACAGTGCTAACCACTGAGCCACCGTGCCGCCCATCTAGGAAAGGAGGAGGAGTAGGGGTGGAAGGGGGGATTCTTTAAAACGTAGATGGCTGTGATATGGAGCTGAGGGTGTTTATAGTGGCTTAGGAATCGTCTGATTGGTCAATCATAAGTTGAATAATGCGGGATCAGTCGCATGCAATCATAACCACGTGATCCTCTCGACATCAGTTTATAAATAAACTTCACTTATTAGCTGAGAAACTCAATATAATCCCCTCATCTGTCAGAACCTGTGAATTTACACACTATAATCTGCTGTTTTACTCCATATAAAAGCCAGAAACTCTTTTGCACAGGCCTATCTAAAGTATTAAAGCTGCCGACTGATGATCAACAGTAAAAATGACACATTTACCTCCTCCCAACCGGGAAAACCTGCAACAATCAGGAATGCATGATTATATGCTGCCATAGCTTTACAAACACATAAACGTGATTATAACGGAAGTCATGGGGCAAAAACAGCCCCCAACATAATGAAAGGGGAGTCATTTTGAACAATACACAAGAGTTTAAAAACAGCATTGTTGAAGAGCTGTGAACAAGTCGTCGGTGTGTGTTTTTATCACACTGTGAAGGTTATTGGAGTAAATAGTCAGTCTCTGTATTGTTTAAAGACGGTGTCAAGCAAACGTGCTCTCCTCCAGACGAGCTCTACAAAGCGCTGCTGTGAACGCAGGCCGTGCCGTCCCGCTGGAGGACATCGTGATTAAAAACACTGGTGTCCTCAGCAGGCCCACCCGCTTCAAAGCCCCGCGCAGCGTTTTCATATGAAAGCCGAGACAAG
>NC_133192.1:59227500-59260000 GCF_049306965.1 Danio rerio
CAACAAACACTTACATCCGGCCCACATACCGCATGGAATGATGGCACGGGCAGTCCCCTCCTGTTTGCCACATCTGAGCCACAATTAAGCCACAGCAATACCAAATATCAGCCAGAATTCAATCAAATGAAACAGAACTGATCCTATTCTGGGCCACTTTTCTCCATGATGGTGACTTTAGTCTATGTGGTCCACATTTGTTTTAAGATAACTGGGCCACATTTGCCATATCTTCTCCGGGCCACTATAGGCTCAAATCCACATTAGCCATAGCTTCCCAGATAGCAAAGAATTCTGGCCCAGATTTGGCATAAAGCTGGCACAGCAGGCATTCGTCTGGCACTGGCATGCAACATATGGGCCAAACATGGCCCAGGTTTGGCTGAGGTGGCACCGTCTTACTGCCGGCACTCAATACTTGGGCCAGATCTCAAATGTAGTATTTGGCCCAGATGTTTAAATGTACACGTGGGCCTCATAAGTTTGGCCTGGCTTGACCCACTTTTAAAATACATTTATATCATTTTTGAGCAAAGAAAAAATTCTATCAATCAGGTCGCTTCAAGAAAAAGCACAGCTATACAGCGAAATGCTTCATGGGTTTATAAAAAACATTGCAGTCGTAACACACCAACATATCGGCCCAGTTCAGGCCCAGTTAGGTGTTATTAACTTGGCTGAGACTTGGCCCACATAAGGTCCATGTTTGCCGCTTCTATGGAAGCCAGAATTGGTCCAGTCATGTACCGTAATTCACTGCCGCATGTGGGCCAAGCAAACGCTGATGGTGTGGGCCAGATCTGGGCCAGAGAAATTTTGCTATGGGGGTTACTGTGCCGAATATTCGCCAAAAGTGGCCCACATATGTTTTAAGATAACTGGGCCACATTTGCCATATCTTCTCTGGGCCACTTTTGGCTCACAACCACATTAGAAATAGTTAACTGTGCCAAATATTCACCAAAAGTGGCCCACGTTTGATTTAAGATAACTGGGCCACATTTGCCATATCTTCTCTAGGCCACTATAGGCTCAAATGCACATTACCCAGTTTACTATGCCGAATATTTGCCAAAAGTGGCCCACATATGTTCCAGGTTAACTGGGCCACATTTGCACCTACACATGTGAGCCACTTTAGGTTTAGACCCAGATTACCCTTAAATGACTAGGCCACATTTTTGCCAACTGTGGCCCACGTGTCCTCCATCATTTGGGCCAAATTAATCATTTCCCTCATGGGCCACATTAGGCTCACATTCAGATTACATTTTGCCATAAGTTCCAAATCTTTGCCTTAAATGACCCACTTAAAGAGCCCCCTTTTGCCATTGTACAGGCGGGCCACTTCAGGCTCACATTCATTTTGTCTGGGCCGAATGAATGCCACCAGTGCTGCATAACTGCCTAAAGTGGCCCTCATTAGTGTGCTCTCTGGGAATCCAACTTGATTATAAAAGAAGTAACCAGGCTAAATCTTTCAGAGGAATGCAAATCTATTTTTCCAATGTCTGCAAAAACATCCCCAACATCACAAACAGCAGCAGCAGAAACAGAATCACCCCCCGTCCTGCCGCACACCCACAGGCCCCCAGCAGCCCCGCCCCACGCAGTGCATTAGCATAAAACATTAAGCACAACAAAACGATTACACCTGACAAGAAGAGCCGCGGGACGAGCATCGCCAGCGGCAGCGATACTGGAGGATCCTGCAATCGGCGGCGGACGCCCCGTAACCGATTACCCCGGCCCTTTTGTTGGAGCGCAGGAGCCCTCCGCCCGCCGCAAATCCCATAACGCGGCCTAAAATCAGGTTACCCTGCACCGCGCTGATAGGCCATTGTGACTGATCTGCTGAAGTGGATCTGAGGTTGGAGGCTGTCCGCCGGCGCCCGCTGTAAAATCGCGCCTCTGCTGTTCTGCATTCTTCTCTTAAATGTGTCTCTTGTAATGCAATTAAGCGGCACGTGTAAGCCGCCCCCGCGTCCCTGCGCCATTGTTTCACACACAAAAACAAATTCATCTGCAGTCATTTCTGACGCCGCCGTTTAACCCGGGGTGCACGGCAAATCATTCGGGCAGATATCAGGGGCCGCTCGTTCACAAGCGCCATAAAGCTTGAGCTTCTAAAAATAGTTCTGCATGTAGGAAAAGAGGTCAGATCACAGCTATACTGATAAAGATGTAGAGGAACAATATTGATAAGTATTTTTCAGCTAATAAATGGTAGAATCCAGTGGATTATACAGAACTCACGCTGTTTAAAGCTACCAGCAGAAGCTCTTCTTGATGGTAAACTCTCTAAATTCAAAGACTATTTATAGATAATGGCTATTCAATAAAGTAATTTATAGTAGATACTAGTAGTAATATATAGTAGATACTCTATAGTGTTTTTGAACCACACTATAGTAAAGTACTTGAATTTTAATCTGTTGTAGTGATTCTTTAGTTGCTATGGTAACACAACTATAGTAATCGCTCTGTTGTGATTATTCTACAGTTGCTATGGTAACAACTACTATAGTAATTAATATTTTGTGGTGATTCTACAGTTGCTATGGTAACACAACAACTATAGTAATTGATCAGTTGTAATTATTCTAGGGTTGCTATGGTAACACAACTATAGTAATCGCTCTGTTGTGATTATTCTACAGTTGCTATGGTAACAACTACTATAGTAATTAATATTTTGTGGTGATTCTACAGTTGCTATGGTAACACAACAACTATAGTAATTGATCAGTTGTAATTATTCTAGGGTTGCTATGGTAACACAACTATAGTAATCGCTCTGTTGTGATTATTCTTCAGTTGCTATGGTAACAACTACCATAGTAATTAATATTTTGTGGTGATTCTACAGTTGCTATGGTAACACAACAACTATAGTAATTGATCAGTTGTAATTATTCTAGGGTTGCTATGGTAACACAACTATAGTAATCGATCTGTTGTGATGATTCTGGGGTTGCTAAGATAACACAACAACTATAGTAATTTATCGGTTGTGATTATTCTATGGTTTCTATGGTAACAACAAATATAGTAAGTGATTGGTTGGGGTAATTCTACTGTTTCCATGGTAACACAACAACTATAGTAATTGATCTTTTGTGTTGATTTTATGGTTGCTATGGTAACACAACAACTATAGTAATATGTGGTGATTCTATGGTTGCTATGGTAACACAACAACTATAGTAAATAATCTTTTGTGTTGAATCTATGGTCGCTATAGTAACATAACATCGCTATAGTAAAGGGACTAAGCCAAAAAGAAAATGAATGAATGAATAGTATTTATTATCAGTTCACTACCGTAAATACGCAGTATGCTGGAGCATTCATTAGCTGTTGATCACATTAGTTGTAGATACTATAATGTACAGAGTATAATACACTTCAATAAATGTAGTATGGCTCTAAAACACTATCATATACTATCTATAGTATTTCCAAACACAATTGATTATACAATAGGTAGAATTATAGATTGATAAAAAAAAAAAAAAAAAAAACCTGTTTCCCAGCAGTTCTTTGTGTTTACTCGTATAAAACTTGCTGGAGAAAATAATTAGTGTTGTTTTCATTCCACTACACTGACTGTGATCTCTAAATTCACTATTACAGATTACACGAGCTGGATTCACTGGTCAGATGCGCCTGCTGGTTACAAGCTGGTAATGCAAAACTAAACGCAAAACTAAACGCACAAACTAAAAATAAACAGAATGTTTTAGTTTTGCTAGTGTAGACACAAATATAGTTATTATATTTAAAGTTATGCTTGGCGTGAACAGCCCTTTAAGCTGAGAATTGTTCATGGTTAACACTACAGTATGCTCCAGCATTCATTAACAGAGTTGTAGATACTATAAAATAATAAGGTTAATACACTTTCTATAGAATGACTTAAAATCAGTGCATTTAAAAAACATTACTGTATTATCTTTGAACATATTTGGTTATGCCAAGGGTAGAATTATATATATATATTATATAATATATAATTTTTTTATTAAAATCATTAAAAAGCATAAATGAATATCCAGTATAGTTTTAGCATCTAAAATTGCTGGAGAAAATAATTAGTGTTTTTTTTTATTCCACTACACTGACTGCGATCTCTAAATTCACTATTTGATTACAGATTACACGAGCTGGATTCACTGGTTAGATGCACTGGAAACACTGCAAAACCTAAAAATAAGCAGATCGTCATAGTTTGCTGGTATAGACACAGAGACCGTTATATTTATATTCATCATGCTTAGTGTGAACAGCCCTTAAAGCCGAGAATCATGCAGGCCACGAGATGTCATCCCAAAATCCACATTGGTTTGTCTTCAAGAAGATGAGCATCAAAACATTAATATCCCTCTTTTTCATTTGAGTGAGGGATGAAAATCCAGGAAAAATGTCGAGCTCTCGGATGAAGGATGCACGCAGATAAAACCGAGAGAGATTATTGAACACTTTCATATTTCTCCCCAGACAGCTCTGGAAAGAATGTTAATATTTGGTGAATATTTGCAGCACAAACTTGGGCTGATAAGGGCTGACAGCGGCGGCGGCGGCGGGACTGATCTCGCGGCTGACAGATGGTGTCAAAAACCCCAGCGACGCTGTCATGCTGACAAACTTTTCAAAGGCGCAATATACACACACTCACACACACACACACACACACACACACGTGCTGTTATTGAAGTGCTGCTGTCCCTGCAGTTAAGGAGGAGGATGCCGCTAAATTATGGATTCTCCAGCTCTCTGACAAACTTTAAACGCGCCTCTATAATGCTCTATATGTCAAGCTGAGAGCCGCGAGGAAACGTGCCGAAAAACCAACAGACTTTAAAATGAACTTTAATATGATAATTCCTCATTTCGACTGTTAACCTCGCAATAATAGCGGGTGAACAGAAACCTGGCCTTGTGACAGAAAATGCTGCACGAGTGTCTTCACACACATTTATAAGACTGCGCAGATGATTTGTAAATAAAGCAGTGCGCTGATCAGTTATTAAGCATGTGAGGATGTACCTGCATATTTATCCAGAAATTAAATGTATTCCAGATAGGTGTAATGTTGAAGATAGGGTTGTAACAATATACCGGTATGACGGTCTACCACGATTTGAACGTGCACGATTATCATACCATGAACAATTGCATATCAACGGTTTTAACCCTTAAAGACCGAGACAGCCGCCCGCGGCTAAAAACAACAACACGGAATGAGAGATAGGCTGTACATTCATGCGCGGCTAAATAAAACGCAAAAAAAAAAAGTTTTGCATGAAATAATTCTCATACTAAGTACTTTTGCATGCACAGCAGCACAGAAACATGACAAAACAGTGACACAGCAAAGACGAACTGCTGCTCTTGCTGTTTTCAAAAGACGCAAATGAAGATGCAGCTGTTTGTCTGCATTGCAGACAACCATATCCATATCCATATCCACAGACAACCATATCCATGCTGGCACATAAAACCTAAGGATGTTCCATATTGAATCTAGTTTCGTTATGTAACTATTTATAGTATAGTAAATATTTATATCTATTTTTTTCCTGAGGATTTGCACCATGTTTATTTGGACTTTATTTGGACTTTGACACATTATTTATTATTTTCTTATTTTTTATTTGTTCATTGTAAGTGGTGTTGTTTATAGTAACTAAAAATATATTATTTTGAAAAAGTCAAATTTGCTTCACTGTTCTATTATTTTGTAACATTTGTAACATACCGTATACCGCGAAACCGTCAAACCGTGGTATTGTTTTAGACGATTATCATACCGTAAAAAATTCATACCGTTACAACCCTAATTGAAGAGTAAATTATTATTTGTATTATTATGTCAAGTATTTCCTAAGTGATGTGTAATGGAGCAATTTCACAGTATTTCCTATCATGTTTTTTCTTCAGGACACTCTCGTTACTTTTATTTGACAAATTTTTGCTCTTATGTTTTAGGTCAATATTATTACTCAATAATATTTATATTAAGTGTAGTTGATTGGTTCAAAAGTAGAATTGTCCAGTTTTATGTGTAAAATAAATTTGAAGAGTAAATTATTAGTGATTTTTATTATTATTTTTCAAATATTTCTTAATTGATGTTTTACACAAGACATGCATCACGTTTATAAGCCTGTGCAGGCGATTTGTGAACATAAACAGCGGGATGATTTCAGAACATTTTACCATTCATTCATTCATTCATTTTCTTTTAGCTAAGTTCCTTTATTAATCTGGGGTCGACACAGCGGAATGAACCGCCAACTTATCCAGCATATGTTTTACATAGCAAATGCCCTTCCAGCTGCAACCCATCACTGGGAAACGTCCATACACACTCATTCAGACACACACTCATACACTACAGACAATATAGCCTACCCGATTCCCCTATAGCGCATGTGTTTGGACTTGTGGGGGAAACCGGAGCACCCGGAGGAAACCCACACCAACACGGGGAGAACATGCAAACTCCACACAGAAACACCAACAACTGTGGAGTCAGAAAATGTATGTGATCTGCGAACCTCTTGAATGTAATTCTTGTATTGCATTGGGGTAACATAACCCAGAGCTCTGTCATTGAATCATTCATTTGTATCTAAGAAATTACTAATATTTGTGGCATTGAAGAAAAAACCCTCTCCAGACCTTTTCTTATTGAACACGCATGGAATTGACTTGATATTCCAACACAGTATAGTGTGGACGGACAGTTGTTCAGAAAAGCTAGTGTGGACGCAAGTCATTTTCATTAAAAAACGCTGTTTTAAAACTAAAACGTACCAGTGTAAACGAGGCCTCAGATGTAAAGCTGTCACTAGAGGAGAACCTATATATTACTATAGGTTTACTATTGTACTGTTTATAAGTGCCTTTAATGTAGTGCAAATGTTTATCTTGGGAAAGAGTTGCAGTGACAGCTTGTGTAGGTTTATATCTGAGAGTGTTTAGCTTCTCAGTCAGCTTTCATGCATACATATGAAGTGTTTTAGAAAATTTAGTCAAACGTGAAAGTGTTTTTAAGCATCAAGTTCAGTTTTTGCTTCTCTAGAAGATGCTTCTTCATTTAAGACTTGGATATTTGGACTTCACAAAAAAAAAATACTTCACAAAAAACTCTATTATGAAAGTAAAGACGTGTGTGTTCTCAATAGCGCGCTGCAGGAAATGAACGAGTTGCTCAATCAATGTCCTCAATAATTAAATGCCCGCCGGTCTGCTTCAGTGTTTGCAGTTTTGCCGATACTCGCTGAATTTATGAGCGAGCCGAAGTCAATTTTTACTGCTGTTCGATGTTTGACTGGAAAGCGAATAATCCGAATTCGCTGGATTAGAGGATTTCTGCACATATTCCTCATTTAGTGGCCCAGCTGATCAATGAACACTGCGCTGTAGATCAGACATGGCCGTATATTCAGACTAAATAAAGACTTCTGCTGGAAAGAGTCCTGTCCTAAACATCCCGCTCTCCTGTTCTGCAGATATTCAGGCTCGAGTCGGAGTAGTGAATCTGTATTTACTGGAATAACCGCTGATGTTTGGTGTAGTGGATGCAGACAAGACAGAAAGACTCCACAACACCCTTCATCCAAACATTGATTGCTACAGCGGAATGAACCACCAACAATTCCAGCATATGTTTTACACAGCAGATGCCCATTCAGCTGCAACCCAGTACTAAAAAACACCCATACACACTCATTCACACACACACACACACACACTCATACACTACGGCCAGTTTAGTTGATCAATTCCCCTATAGCGCATGTGAGGAGGCACCCGGAGGAAACCCACGCCAACTCGGGGAGAACATGCAAACTCCACACAGAAACACCAGCTGACCCAGCCGAGACTCGAACCAGCGACCTTCTTGCTGTGAAGCCAAAGCAGGGACTAATAAAGGGACTAAGCCGACAAGAAAATGACTGAATGAATGAATCATTTTTCAAGACAAGAAATCCAGTGTCACACAAAACTAAATCTGACAACACTCAGAAAATAAAGCCCAAGACCACAACACGGCTGCTTTAAAGTTGTTTTGTTTTAAACATTGACAAATAATGACGAATAGCAGAGGAATCATGCACACACTCACACACTACACTGAAAAACACACACACACACACACACACACTGAGGAATCAGACGCTCTCTGTATTTCTGACCCTCTCAGACTCCTCCAGAGGGAAAAAAAAGGAGATGTTGATGGAACGCAGCCATTTCTGCGACCCCGCGGCCTCTCTGGGAGGAAGGCCGGAGACAGGTAGATATATGGCCGGCTTGTTATTGTGAATTCCAGATCTGCTGGTTATCTGGGAGCGTTTTTAATCTCAGATTCCAGAGGCGGTTCACCCGGGGTGTCGCCGCTGCCGCGTTCACCTCTGCCTGACCTACGGGGGGAAAAAACGGCACCTTGCGGACTCCAGCGCCCGGATCGGGTTTCGTTTTAATGTGCGTCTGCATGTACGGGGGGCCGTTCCCACAGCTCCATCCACTCAGTGATGTCACCGCGACGAGAAACAGCCGCGGTTATTTTTACTGCGTCAAGTCACAGAGCTCGGCGGACAAGACAAACTCACAGAGAATCAGTGTTGATTTGTAATAACGCAAGTTATGCAATAATATGACTTTTCTAAGTTACCAGTAAAGTAATCCATTACTTTAAAAGTAATTAAGTAATAATATTTAAGTTACTTTATTGAAAAATGTAATGTAAGTAATTTTTTAATGAATTAATTAGCTATCTTTTTAATTGCTAAATTATAATTAACATATCATATTGAATCACTTTCTCAGTACTGGGTTGCAGCTGGAAGGGCATCCACTGCATAAAACATTTGCTGTATAAGTTGGCGGTTCATTCCGCTGTGATGACCCCTGATTAATAAAGGGAGTAAGCCAAAAAGAAAATGAATGAATGAATGAATGTTGACTCCCACACTTGATGAGAGAACACAGAACCCAAAATGACTTTGGCTTATATTTCTGCAATGCTGGAAGTCATCTCATTATTCTGAACACATGAAGAAAAGGAAAATGGGTTTATAGTCTCAATCACACTGATTTTACTGCACTAATAAGACTAAAAGTACAAAAGCAGCAAACACATTGCTTTAAACTGTCATTAATCTCTATATACACACATCTACATTATTATTATTATTATTATTGGTGTGTTTTTAAAAGGTAAACAAAGGTTGTAGAGTGTTTATCATTGCAGAGCTGCCCTATTTAAAAAACAGCAAGTTCTGAAAGAGATCAAGCCTCAGACAGGTGAGGAAAAAGCTACTCAAAAGTAACATAATGCATTAATCACTATAAAAAGTAACACCATATTGGAGTAACTCAATAATGTAATGCATTACTTTCTAAAGTAGCCTTCCCTAACACTGCAGGGAATGAGTTTCTGTGTTTGCCGGATACACCGAGATGATTAAAAGCAGATCGGGAGGCAGAAAGAGAGAGGAGTGAGGGGATTCCTCCAGTGTAGTTTCACCCTTCTGTTGTCTTATAAATACCTATATGCTATTCACTCTTCACATCTAAATGCCCCACAAATGTACTTTCCCTCCTCAAATCTGTTCTGCATGAAGAAAGAAGCTGATCTTCATCACACACACACACACTCTGTGTGAATGTTTGGGTTTCCCCTTATCAGTGTGCAGTATTTCAACACTCAGCACTCGACTCTCACTACAGTAAACAGTGTGTTTATAATGGTCAGCTGGAAGAGCAAAAAGAAACAGACGCCATTGACGGCATCATATCGCCTGGTAGTATTCGTTTGAAAACAAATTCAGCCACACGTAGCTCTGGCTACATAGTTCATGCTCTCCAGAAATGTATACTGGGGTACGTTTTCACAGTGAGCCTGTGTTGGTTTGTTATGATTCGCCAGTGCGGGTTTGTGAGTGTATTTTAGTGTGTGTGCATGTGTATGTGCGTTTGTGTGCTTTATAGTGTGTCAGTGTAGGTTTGTGTGTGTAATTATTGTTGTGTAGTGTCTGTGTGCGTATGTCTGTGTTTGTTGGGATCTGTCAGTGTAGGTTTGTGTGTGTGTTTTAGTGTAATGTGTGTGTGTGTTTGTTATGATTTGTCAGTGTGGGTTTCTCTCTCGCTGTGTGTGTGTGTGTGTGTGTGTGTGTGTGTGTGTGTGTGTGTGTGTGTGTGTGTGTGTGTGTGTGTGCGCGTGTGTGACACTACTGAAGGTAATGAGAGTCAGAGCTGTCCTGCGCTGTCATTCATAATCCTCCATGTGTATCGTAGCGCACAGACACTACTTCAAATTATTCTGCGGAGCTAGTCACTATTTTCCTCCCAGCAGAATTAATGAGTTATATTTAACCATGCATACCGCTTTAATCATTACCTGCAGTGTGTTGATGTGGAGTCAGGTGGAGGAGGAGGAGGAGGTGATGTTATCCTCCACTGTCACACATATATCGGTGACAATAAAAGCTTTTCTGTGTGTGTTTTAATCAGGAAACAGTGGAGGGCCCAGTACATCTCCCAGTGGATCTCCATTCAGGACAGCAGAGGTTTCCTTACTATATATGGAGGGGAAATCTGGGTATTACTCACTATAGACTATAACATGATTTCTGAACATTTATAGTAACACTTTAGTTTAAGTACCAACGCACAGCATTTTCTACACGCCTATTACCTGCCTATTATTAAGATTGTTTATTACCACTTATTAAATATGATCTCGTTCTACACCCATACTAACCAACATCTAAACCTAATAAGCAATCATTAATAAGCAGATAATCAGTAGTTTATAGAGCTAAAAGTCTCTGTTGGTTTGTTAATAGCATGAACTAAATAAAGTGTAACTGGTATCTGTTTTTGTTTTTTTTTAATTAAAGCTGTTTTTATGAAAAACTGATATAATAATTAGCCAAAGTTTTAGATATACCCACACAAACCTCTACAGAGTTTGGATCCTGTAAAACATTGTGGACGGTATATGTTTTTATGATGAGTGCTGCATTTCTTCCGCATGAGATTTGCCATCAGGCCTGAAGGATGTGTCTGTAAGGGCTGCTAATGGTGTGTGGGAGAGTTTGGTGGACAGAAATCACCAACACTGACAAATCTGGGGTTTTACTGTAAGGACAAATTTCTTCATTATAGTTTTCAGATTTTCGGTGGCATACCGGCTTATGGAGGAAAAGAAAACATAGGCGGAGCTTGATTATGTCCATGGGGAACTGATTGATCAGTAGTAGTCTGCTATTGGTGGAGCTTGTGTGAGTGACAAGTTGAAACCCGCATATACAAAACATTTGGGTGTGTATATATACAGTAAGGACCAAAGGGTTCATACTCTACGACCAATATAGTTCATCAATTTCCCTATAGCAGATGTGTTTGGACCAGACACGGGGAGAACATGCAAACTCCACACAGAAACACCAGCTGACCCTGTGACCTTCTTACTGTGAGGCCACGTTGCTAACCACTGAGCCACTGCGGTGTCTGTTTAACGATAATATCTAATGAAAGTTTAGCATTTGTCATGTTTTACGGCCTGTTATAGTGTAGCGTGTTTTGTTTTTTACCAGTACCCTGCATCAGTCATTAGGATGATATGAGGATTAGAGATAACACAAGTTCAAAAGATCATCACTTATTTGGTCATGTTCTAGTACATGACTTTTGGGAAAAGGTATGTACATTCAAAGGGTAATAACTTTACTTGTCACCTCCAAACACTGACTGATGTGTAGCTTGTAAAGGCTTGTAAAGACAGTGAACTAATCCACCGGTGCGCAAACACACCGCAGGCGTTTCTGTACGCTTGTGCTGAATGTGTAGTCCTCAAACTAGAGCTCAAACATCCATCATATCTGCAATTAATCAAAAAACGCTTTCAGTTTTCATTTAGGCCTCCAAGAATGAGGAACATTTGAGATCAAACTTTTCAGTTCCGCAAAAGCTAATTTTGTGTATTATATATATTTATAACAAGTGTATTCGATTTATTCTTGTGTGTAGATTAATTAGATTTATTCACTGCGATTGGAGATGCAACTGAGCATACACTGTAAAAAAATCTGTTTATTTCCGGCAGCTGGGGTAAACGTACAATAACGACTGTTAAATTACAGAAATGTACCGTAAAATAACAGCAGTTGAATTACAAAATCTTACCAGAAATTTGAATTTAATGAAATTTCTGTAATTTATTATCCGTTATTTTACGGTAAATTTGTCACCAACTCGGTCCCAGTTATGCCTCTCACTGGCCAACAGAGGTCTCTCTCACCACACTACTGAGCACTACATCTCCTAGTTTATGGTATATTTCTGTAATTTAACTGACTTTTTTATGGTATATTTCTGTAATTTAACTGACTTTTTTACGGCATATTTCTGTAATTTAACGTCCGTTATTCTACAGTATATTTCTGTAATTTAACTGACTTTTTTACGGTATATTTCTGTAATTTAACGTCCGTTATTCTACAGTATATTTCTGTAATTTAACTGACTTTTTTCGGTATATTTCTGTAATTTAATGGACGTTATTTTACGGTATATTTCTGTAATTTAACTGACTTTTTTACGGTATATTTCTGTTATTTAACTGACTTTTTTACAGTATATTTCTGTAATTTAACTGACTTTTTTACGGTATATTTCTGTAATTTAACTGACTTTTTTACAGTATATTTCTGTAATTTAACTGACTTTTTTACGGTATATTTCTGTAATTTAACTGACTTTTTTATGGTATATTTCTGTAATTTAACTGACTTTTTTACGGTATATTTCTGTAATTTAACGTCCGTTATTCTACAGTATATTTCTGTAATTTAACTGACTTTTTTCGGTATATTTCTGTAATTTAATGGACGTTATTTTACGGTATATTTCTGTAATTTAACTGACTTTTTTACGGTATATTTCTGTAATTTAACTGACTTTTTTACGGTATATTTCTGTTATTTAACTGACTTTTTTACAGTATATTTCTGTAATTTAACTGACTTTTTTACGGTATATTTCTGTAATTTAACTGACTTTTTTACAGTATATTTCTGTAATTTAACTGACTTTTTTACGGTATATTTCTGTAATTTAACTGACTTTTTTACGGTATATTTCTGTAATTTAACTGACTTTTTTACGGTATATTTCTATAATTTAACGGACGTTATTTTACGGTATATTTCTGTAATTTAACTGACTTTTTTACGGTATATTTCTGTAATTTAACTGACTTTTTTACGGTATATTTCTGTTATTTAACTGACTTTTTTACAGTATATTTCTGTAATTTAACTGACTTTTTTACGGTATATTTCTGTAATTTAACTGACTTTTTTACAGTATATTTCTGTAATTTAACTGACTTTTTTACGGTATATTTCTGTAATTTAACTGACTTTTTTATGGTATATTTCAGTAATTTAACTGACTTTTTTACGGTATATTTCTGTAATTTAACGTCCGTTATTCTACAGTATATTTCTGTAATTTAACTGACTTTTTTACGGTATATTTCTGTAATTTAACTGACTTTTTTACGGTATATTTCTGTAATTTAACTGACTTTTTTACGGTATATTTCTATAATTTAACTGACTTTTTTACGGTATATTTCTGTAATTTAACGTCCGTTATTCTACAGTATATTTCTGTAATTTAACTGACTTTTTTCGGTATATTTCTGTAATTTAATGGACGTTATTTTACGGTATATTTCTGTAATTTAACTGACTTTTTTACGGTATATTTCTGTAATTTAACTGACTTTTTTACGGTATATTTCTGTTATTTAACTGACTTTTTTACAGTATATTTCTGTAATTTAACTGACTTTTTTACGGTATATTTCTGTAATTTAACTGACTTTTTTACAGTATATTTCTGTAATTTAACTGACTTTTTTACGGTATATATCTGTAATTTAACTGACTTTTTTACGGTATATTTCTGTAATTTAACTGACTTTTTTATGGTATATTTCTGTAATTTAACTGACTTTTTTACGGTATATTTCTATAATTTAACGGACGTTATTTTACGGTATATTTCTGTAATTTAACTGACTTTTTTACGGTATATTTCTGTAATTTAACTGACTTTTTTACGGTATATTTCTGTAATTTAACTGACTTTTTTACAGTATATTTCTGTAATTTAACTGACTTTTTTACGGTATATTTCTGTAATTTAACTGACTTTTTTACGGTATATTTCTGTAATTTAACTGACTTTTTTACGGTATATTTCTGTACTCATATAAAGTCAACTTTAGCTCAAGTTTTGTATCCACATACATACATGGTTGCCGCGTACATTGGCGGACTTGAGACGCAGTTAACCACAACGACGGGGTTTGAGTCTGGCGAATAACTGTTCTTAAAAGCAGGTTAAACAATAGCCAAACAATAAAATAAACCAGTAAATAACAAGGTAAGAATGTGGTAAAATATGAAAACGTGGTAAAAATCAGGTGAGGGCTTTTTTTCTGCATTGCTTTTGAAAACACTATCGCTTGGGTTTAGGGAAGGGGTGATCGGGTCAATCTGTGCTTTTGAAAACATGAGGGAAGGAGGAGAGTGGGTCAGTAGATCAGTTAGTCATTCAGTTAACAGCGGCCTCTGGTGGATTTATGCAGAACAAGCAGGCACAAATGACACTGAAAAAGATCTAAAAAGGGATCTGAAAAAGCATACACAGCGCCCTCTGGTGGATTCGCGAACACAAAAACTGCAAAAAGGACATATTTGGCAATCTCCAGAAATGTATACAGAGGTGCATGTTCAGAATGAGTCTGGGTTGCAAAAATGTGTCAAAATATGGCGTTTAGTGATCAGGTCATGTGATAAACAGTCATAAAGAGTTGAGAATGAAACTACATGTGTAACAGTATATTGGATCCGTGCTGCTCCTAAAGTGACAGTGCGCTATATTTTTGCTTAATATTAATCAAACAACAAAATACAAATTCAAAATCCCTCACTGCTCATGAGTGAAGGACTTCTGGGAATTAAAGGGCTTTTATTATACAAAAATCACTGTTATAATGGGTTTAACCCCAGTTGTGTGTCAGCAGAGTGTGAATATCTCCAGCAGCCTCCAATGGTGAACATGAGTTCACTGAGTTTGTTCTAATCAGACTTGATGAATGAAACACTTTGATTGACATTCTGACATGACTGGTCTATGTCGCTCCTGTCGCTGTTCATCTAGAACTCCACATCCATAATCCTCTTAGTCTATGCTGACATGATCTTCAGCAGCTCAAACACTCTAATGGCTAACGGACAGACGGCTGCTTCTCACTCAGGCCTGCTGAACATGCTAATGAGGGAGACTAGTGGGCGGGGCTTTAAAAACAACACCCCTATAAAAGTGAAATGTTTTTAATTATAGGCTAATAATAATAAAACACTGAAGCACCCCCCCATCCTCCCCCCATGGGCCCCCATAAGTGCTAATGACTCCTGCAGCACGTTCCTGATGGATGTGTGTTTATAAAGCGCACAGATAAGCGCAGGTCTGCGTTGAGCGGGGGTCCGGCGGGCAGTAAAACCCCCGGGCGCAGGTGATCTCAGCATGCAGGTCTGATCTCGCCACATTCCCGCACGTCTGGCCCCCATCCAGAAGCCCTTACTACACATCCGCCCTCAAGTCTGACTGCTTTATTTACTCTGGAGGGAGATTTTCCCTGAGCAACTCGCGAGCCTGGTGTTTGGCAAATACACTCAGCGCATGAAATATGACCACGAGGCTGCGGCCAAATGAGGTGCATGAATGGATGATGAACTCATGTAGAAACACAAGAGAGAGAGCGGGAAAATCTGCTGAAGACACTAGGAAGACTTTGTATTTAGGGTTAGGGGAATCTTAACCTGTGATGCAAAATCAGTGTGTGTAAGCTGTTTGGACAGAAGTGTGTGTATAGTGTGCCCACTGTCATTCATTCATTCATTTTCCTTCGGCTTAGTCTTTTATTTATCAGGGGTCACCACAGCGGAATGAACCACCAATTATTCCAGCATGTTTTATGCAGCGGATGCCCTTCCAGCTGCAACCCGGTACTGGGAAATACCCATACACACTCATTCACACACACTACAGCCAGTTTAGTTCATCAATTCTCCTATGGCGCATGTGTTTGCACTGTGGGGTGTGATGGCCAACAGTGTGTCCCCACATTAAACATGGGTATACACACACACAAGCACACTCACACTCACAAGCACACACACAAATGTTGATGCACCTCCAACTGAATCTGAATTCAGGTCCGGTTGCTCTAAGGGAGCGGCTGGCAACATTTGCCAGACCAAACCAACATACAAATTGTCTGAGGGGGGTGTTTGAATGTTTATTTCTTTATTTTTTGTTTATTATTAGTATTTGAACTGCTAGTTTTGTTTGTATATTGGTTAATTAATTTTAAGTGTATTGTTTGACTATGTTTGGGGGTTGTTTGGTTCAAACCTCGGCTCAGTTGGTGTTTCTGTGTGGAGTTTGCATGTTCTACCTGCGTTCGCGTGGGTTTCCTCCGGGTGCTCCGGTTTCCCCCACAGTCCAAACACATGCGGTACAGGTGAATTGGGTAGGCTAAATTGTCCGTAGTGTGTGTGAATGTGTGTGTGGATGTTTCCCAGAGATGGGTTGCGGCTGGAAGGGCATCCGTTTGCTGGATAAGTTGGGGGTTCGTTCTGCTGTGGCGATACCGGTTTAATAAAGGGAATAAGCCGACATGAAAATGAATGAATGAATGAATGGGGGTTGTTTTGTATTAGTTTGTGATGTTTAGTTTGCTTTTCGTAATGGACTAGTCCCTGTCTTTTGTGTATATAAGTCCCGTTTGTGTGTTTGAAGAGAGGTCTGTTTTCCTTTTTCTCTTCGTTTGTTTGATTTGATTACATTTATTTGCTTTAAGTCTAGATCTGACTTTATTTAAACGCTTTAGTTTGTAATTTTGTTCCTAATTAATGAATTAATTTTCTTTTGGAAACTTTGTGTTTGTTGCCCTTGACTGCTTGGTCTCTCACCGGCGGGAACCGACGCCAACATGGGGAGACCATGCAAACTTCAAGTCAACTGGCCCGGCTGAGACTCGAACCAGCGACCTACTTGCTGTGAGCCACCGTGCTGCATGTGCACAGTCATATTAAAAACGCAACAAGTCCCAATTTTTTATATTAAAATAGCATCCAAATCCTGATTTTGAGGACCACAGTTTTCCCTTCCTACCAATAATGCTTGACATATCAACATGTTGCGTAGGGGCAGCACGGTGGCGGTGTATTGATGTAAATGAATGCTTAATTATTTCTGGGAAAAAAAATACTCATAGTGACAGTCACAAAACATTTTCTAATGAATATTTCATGAAATCAGCCTCAGACTCAGCAAACAAACAATTTCTGAAAGTCACATGAGATCAAAATGACCAGATCTGACCCATTCCCCCATCAAGTGTATCTTGATTCCTTCTTTCATTCATTCATTTTCTTGTCGGCTTAGTCCCTTTATTAATCCAGGATCACCACAGCGGAATGAACCGCCAACTTATCCAGCAAGTTTTTACACAGCGGATGCCCTTCCAGCCACAACCCATCTCTGGAAAACATCAACACACACATTTACACACACACTCATACACTAAGTACAATTTAGCCTACCCAATTCACCTGTACCGCATGTGTTTGGACTGTGGGGGAAACCGGAGCACCCGGAGAAAACCCACGCGAACGCAGGGAGAACATGCAAACTCCACACAGAAACGCCAACTGAGCCAAGGTTCGAACCAGCGACCTTCTTGCTGTGAGGCGACAGCACTACCTACTGCGCCACTGCCTCGCCGTATCTTGATTCATGAATGCTTATGCTTAATGCTTACGATTCTCCTCAGGAATGTTTCATAAACTCAGGCTCAGCTATTGAGTAAATGTAGAGGAATCCTGCATTCCCTCACAGTTCTGCACGCGCTGTGGGAAGATAAATCCATCAAGCTGGTGTCAGATCAGCAGTGCAAGCTTTCCTCTGGTTTTGATGAGTGTAGACGGCCAAAGCCAAACACTGGAGCACTGGGGGTCTGAGTGGACATGAGTGTATTACACACACACACACACACACACACACACACACACACACACACACACACACACACACTCACTCACACAGAGCGCTTTTGTCTGTGGGCATGCAGTTGTGTTTCCAGCTTTCGTTTCATGACCCTACTGAGGCCGTTGTGTGTGACTTACAGTGCAGAGAGAGCGTTTCACATTAGCCGGAGACGTCTGACAGGTAAATAAGCCTCTGGTTTGATGTATGCATTGTAATAACACAGCTACTTAGCCTCTAAAAATGTCTTTATTTTCGAGAATGTTCTCAGCGTTTCAAACTTCCAGGTTTTTAGACAGCGTGGGGGTCTTTTATTTATGCTACTGAATTGATTTAAAGCGGCAGTAGGTGGTGGTCTTCAGAGACATGTGTTGTTGTGCTGGTTGAAAGTCTCTTTACTATTATTAATAATAATAATGATTAAAGTAAATGATCTAAATGTATTGATTTGTGTTTTTATATTCTGGGTGAGGCAGAGGACTAAACAATGTTCATCTAATTAAAATAGTGTCCCGCCGACATCTACACAGTTCAGTCCTCGCACCTGTGCTCATGCCGTGATTACACATCACGTGATCGGACACATATCCTGACTTTAGGGGTCATCCTTAACCCGTCAACACCTCCTCCTGACCTCCCATTAACCTGCACCACAGGAGACGCTTTCCCCCCAAAACAACCTGAAGGTTCACGGTGCAAACATGAGGAGGGCAGCATATCGTGAGAGAGAGAGCGAGAGCATGTGCTGTGCGAAGGAAAACGCCTGTGTGGTACAAGGTTAATATAGTTTTGCGTCTTTAAATTACTTTTTGTTTTGATTATATTTTTAATCATGTAAAATTATAATTATATATAATATTATGGGTTTCACGGTGGCGCAGTGGGTAGCACCTTCACCTCATAGCAAGAAGGTCACTGGTTCAAGTCTCGGCTGGGTCAGTTGGCTATCTTACAACAATTTGTAATGCTATCAGATAATGTCCAAGTCCCAAGAGCCAGTTTCTTACTGCTTACTCCTGGTGGAGGAGTTCAAGTATCTTGGGTTTTTGTTCACGAGTGAGCTTTGAGTCTTGAACGAAATGACAAGATCTCGTATACAAACGGCCGTAATGGGTTTCTTTTGCAGGGTGGCAGGGTGCACCCTTATAGATAGAGTGAGGAGCTCTGTCACTTGGAAGGAGCTCGGAGTAGAGCCACTGCTCCTCCACATCGAGAGAAGTCAACTGAGGTGGCTCTGATACCTCCTGGATGCCTACCTAGGGAGGTGTTCCATGCCTTGGAGAAGACCCAGGACACGCTGAAGGGACTATAGCCCCTTTCACACATACAGACGTTTCACTGGTTCGAGTCCCAGCTGAACCAGTTGGCATTTCAGTGGGGAGTTTGCATGTTCTCCCTGTGTTGGCGTGGGTTTCCTCCGGGTGCTCCGGTTTCCCCCACAGGTCCAAAGACATGTGGTATGTGGATGTTTCAGCTGGAAGGGCATCCACTGTGTAAAACATATGCTGGGAAAGTTGGCGGTTCATTCCGCTGTGGTGACCCCAGATGGATAAAGGGACTAAACCAAAATGAAAATGAATGACTGAATGTATTATTTTATTTCTGGTGACTGTTGCTAACTTCATTTAGTTTGGATTTCTCGTTTACTTGTTTATTTCAGTTGATGACATTTTTTTAGACCAATAGATTTAGTTTCCATTTATTTAAAATAATCTTGGTGACCAAGAGAGCGATACCATATGCTGGATCACATGTGTATCTGGTAAATATTATTGTGAAATAACCATGGCCAAAACCCTTGGAGGAGCATAATGCAGAACAGAAGGCCAGCGCTTCAGTCATTACCTGCTGAATTAACCCCAATCAGCTTGTGGAGCGTCCAGACCCCAAAATATGGAGGAAAGGACCATTCTTGAGCTTGTTCAGTGATTGGATGAAGACAGAATCCTAAACGCTCCCTGATTTCTTGACTAAAGGCTCTCCCCCATACACACTTATTTACCTGAACATGAAGTCACCTTAACACTAAAGCCATGTGATTTTGAATAATCCCGAATGACTGTACTGCATGAATATGATCTCCATGTCAGACTGTAAGATCTCAGTTGTCATAATGTCAGACTGAACAACAAAGATGCGCCAAACACACACACACACACACACATGGAAAAGTCACCCAGAGTTTGACATCATTCATCCATAACACTTCCGCTATCCCACATTCTGACATGATTCCTCACAGCAAACCTAAACAAATAGCAGCACCAACATGCCTGAAAGTCTGCATGAACCAGAAGTGGCATTACAGAATGATGATGCACCTCCAACTGAATCTGAATATTGAATTAGGGGCGGGGTCTAAATGTTGATGCATCTCCAACTAAATCTGAATATTGAGTAGAAGGCGGGGTCTAAATGTTGATGCACCTCCAACTGAATCTGAATATTGAGTAGAAGGCGGGGTCTACATGTTGATGCACCTCCAACTGAATCTGAATATTGAGTAGAGGGCGGGGTCTAAATGTTGATGCACCTCCAACTGAATCTGAATATTGAGTAGAAGGTGGGGTCTAAATGTTGATGCACCTCCAACTGAATCTGAATATTGAGTAGAGGGCAGGGTCTACATGTTGATGCACCTCCAACTAAATCTGAATATTGAGTAGAGGGCGGGGTCTACATGTTGATGCACCTCCAACTAAAACTGATTATAGAGTAGGGCTGGGGCTTTTGTGTTGATGCACCCCCAACTGAAACTGAATATTGAGTAGGGGTGGGGCCTTCATGTTGATGCACCCCCAACTGAAACTGAATATTGAGTAGGGGGCGGGGCCTTTATGTTGATGCACCTCTACCTGAAGCTGAATATTGAGTAGGGGGTGGGGTCTACATGTTGATGCACCCCCAACTGAATCTGAATATTGAATTAGGGGCGGGGTCTAAATGTTGATGCACCTCCAACTGAATCTGAATATTGAATTAGGGGCGAGGTCTAAATGTTGATGCACCTACAACTGAATCTGAATATTGAATTAGGGGCGGGGTCTAAATGTTGATGCACCTCCAACTGAATCTGAATATTGAGTAGAGGGCGGGATCTACATGTTGATGCACCTCCGACTGAATCTGAATATTGAGTAGAGGGTGGGGTCTAAATGTTGATGCACCTCCAACTAAAACTGATTATAGAGTAGGGGTGGGGCTTTTGTGTTGATGCAACACCAACTGAAACTGAATATTGAGTAGGGGTGGGGCCTTCATGTTGATGCACCCCCAACTAAAACTGAATATTGAGTAGGGGTGGGGCCTTCATATTGATGCACCTCCAACTGAATCTGAATATTGAGTAGAGGGCAGGGTCTACATGTTGATGCACCTCCGACTGAATCTGAATATTGAGTAGAGGGCGGGGTCTACATGTTGATGCACCTCCGACTGAATCTGAATATTGAGTAGAGGGCGGGGTCTACATGTTGATGCACCTCCAACTAAAACTGATTATAGAGTAGGGCTGGGGCTTTTGTGTTGATGCACCCCCAACTGAAACTGAATATTGAGTAGGGGTGGGGCCTTCATGTTGATGCACCCCCAACTGAAACTGAATATTGAGTAGAGGGCGGGGCCTTTATGTTGATGCACCTCTACCTGAAGCTGAATATTGAGTAGGGGGTGGGGTCTACATGTTGATGCACCCCCAACTGAAACTGAATATTGAGTAGGGGGCGGGGCCTTTATGTTGATGCACCTCTACCTGAAGCTGAATATTGAGTAGGGGGTGGGGTCTACATGTTGATGCACCCCCAACTGAAACTGAATATTGAGTAGGGGGCGGGGCCTTTATGTTGATGCACCTCTACCTGAAGCTGAATATTGAGTAGGGGGTGGGGTCTACATGTTGATGCACCTCCAACTGAAACTGAATGTTGAGTTAGGGGCGGGGCCTTCATGTTGATGCACCTTCAACTGAAACAAATTATTGATTAGGGGTGTGGCTTTTGTGTTGATGCACCTCCAAATGAAATTGAATATTGAGTAGGGGTGGGGTCTACATGTTGATGCACCTCCAACTGAAACTGAATATTAAGTAGGGAGCGAGGCTGTCATGTTGATGCACCTCCAACTGAAACTTAATATTGAGTAGTGGGCGGGCCTACATGTTGACTATTGAGGCCGAGCCTTCAATGCGCCTCTAACTGAACAATGGGTCGAGCGCTCTGTATTCCCATCATGGTCAAGATCAAGGAAATCAGTATTTTATTTATTAGTTTTCCTTTGGATTATTTCCTTATTTATCAGGGATCATCACAGCGAAATGAACCGCCAACTATTCCAGCATATGTTTTACACAGTGGACGCCCTTACAACCCGCAACCAGTACTGGAAAAATAAAAGAAATCAGTTATTAGAATTTGATTATTAAAACTTTTTATTAGTTTCTTTTCTCATTAAATTGAGAGTAAATATAGAGGAGGGCGAATAAATCTGAGCTCAGCTGTATATTTCTCCCAGTGTGTCTCTTACCGATCTGCAGGCTGCAGCAGAATCTGATTGCAGTTTTGAAGTCAGGATTTCTCTTTCCCCAATATCTCATCAGAACACCGGTGTCAGGAAATATATGTCACGTGTTACAAGCCGACTTCATTCGCTCCCCGGTAAATATTCAAGCGCCGAACCCTTCAAATGTGCATGGAGCATGTTATTAATCACAACCCCGAGGCTGCGGTGTCTCTCAAACAGCACGTCTGTTATATCTCTGCAGTTTTGTCCCCCAAACGTCAGTCCCGATGACAGGTAGACGGTCCTGAGAAAGTCAAAGTGCCGCTGTCAGCTTCCTGATGAATACGCCCCGCTCGCTTTCAGCCGCATGCATATTCATCAGGCCACCGGGCGATTTCACTCCTAATTGTGTCCGCCTCTCAAGCCCTCCGCAGACCCCCGTGGCATCATGGGACAGATGAGGGCATGTCAAAGCGAACGCCAGAGCATGTCAGGGCTGCTCTTATGGCTCAAACAGCACAACTTTATCCCGGCGCCCTGAGGGAAATCCCGTTAGCAGAGATGCTCCATCGAGACCTTTATTGAACCCAGGCTTTGTGGAGTCTCTGCATCAAGGATATGTGCAGGGTCAGACACAACCACTCCATATCGCCTTACAAAACTGTGCATTTCCATCACAATCTCACGGCAATTCGTAACTGTTTGATTTAGTGGGTAATTCGTATGAATTCGTACAATCTAATTTGTACAATTTAGTACGATTTGCTCATCCCCCAATGACGGTTGGGTTTAGGGGTGGGGTTAGGTGCCACGCCTCCTTTTTAAAATCGTACAACTTCGTATGACTGAACTCGTACGAATTAGCCACTAAACTGGCAAAATGTAAAATACTTACATTTCCTCGTGAGATCAGGCTGGCCTCACACAGGTGAGTGGCTTGACAAACCACCTGCAGAAAACACTCTGTCATCTTTCCGGCACTGTTGCACACATTTGCACCAAAAAATTTCGTACAATTACTTCATGAGTCTGATCATACACCCAGAGCAATGAGGCGCAAGACGTGTTTGGTGTGATTTGATGCTATTTTCAGACCAGCGCAACAGTAATTTACACTTTTTGCACCATGTAGTTTAAACCGCCAACTATTCCAGCATATGTTTCACATAGTGGATGCCCTTCTAGCCACAACCCAATACTGGGAAACACCCATACACACTCATTCACACACACTCATACACTACAGCCAGTTTAGTTAATCAGTTCCCCTATAGCGCATGTGTTTGGACTGTGGGGGAAACCGGAGCACCCGGAGGAAACCCACGCCAACACGGGGAGAACATGCAAACTCCACATAGAAACACCAACTGACCCAGCTGAGACTCGAACCAGCGACTTTCTTGCCACAGTGCTAACCACTGAGCCACTATGCCACCAATTGGATCCTCTAATTTTCAATATATCTGATTATATATGATCAGGTGTGTTTAATTAGGGTTGGAACTAAACTGTGCAGAGCTGCGGCCCTCCAGGAACTGAGTTTGACATCCCTGCTCTAATCGATCTGTGCACTGAATTATTAGAGGGACCGCTCACATTCTCCGCTGAATCAGGAGATAATCCTAACGACGTCTGGCCTCGTTATCCCCTTCTTATCAACAATAACAGTGTTTTATGAGCTTCTCATTCATGCAAAGGCCACGCTTGAGCAGGCACCAGTGCTGACACCCCAGTATCCGCTCTTTACCCAGTGGGCTGCGCTGACCTCACTTCCTATGGCAGAACACATACACTTCCTCTCAACCCCAGCGGATAGGCTTATGAGGAACGGTATGGGATTCTGCTTCCTGTCGACTGTAATGACTCTCATAATTTGCACCATTGCGCTTTTATTTTTAGCCGGCGGGTCATCTGATTCTTAGACGCTCCCCTGTACAGATACCACACGCGACCGATGTGTCATTTCTCAGCATTACGTTACAGGTGATACTTAGAAATAATCCAGAACCGAACCTGCGCTGGGTCACCTGATATCCAGAGTGTCCTTCTGTTGCAGCGTCCGCTGTCATCCGTCTAACTCGACCTAAGATTAACCACAGCGCGGGATTGTTTAACATAAGATAAGATTTTACTCTGTCTTCTTCCTTGCAGTCTCCCTGAGGGAAGTCTGTGTGGCGTTGGGTGACCTCTTCTTCTGTGCTACTTCTCTACAGCTGAAGAGTTATCAGCCTCTCTGATTATATTTTCCCCCTATTTCTGCTTAACAGAGAGCAGATTTCTACAACACATCCCTCATCATAACAGTGTTAATAACTCATCTCTAATAGCTGATGTGTTTCCTCTTCTCCATGATGACAGCACATAATATTAGACTAGATATTCTTCAAGACACTAGTGTTCAGCTTACAGTGACATGTAAAGGCTTCACTAGGGTAATCAGGGTAAAGTTAGGGTAATTGGGCAAGTCATTGTATAGCAGTGGTTTGTTCTGGAGAAAATCCAACACTAATATTGCTGAAGGGGTGAATAATATTGACGTTAAAATGAGTTTAAAACAATTAAAAACTGCTTTAATTCTAGCCGAAAAAAAACAAATCAGACTTTCTCCAGAAGAACAGAGATTAGAGGAAACACTAAGAACAACTCCTGAATCTGAGAAACAGCATGTGGGAAAGAAAGAAATGACTCTGACCTCAACTGTATATAGTGCCATTATCAAGTATGGTCATATACACGGGTGTCATGGACGAAAGTGAAAGTGAACCTAACCCTAACCCAGTCAATGCAACAGAGATCGCTTGCTATTGCTATGATGGGTGTTGCTTCTCCTGCTGCATCTCACACATAAGCAGCACGGTGACGGAAATGAATGAAGCTGATCTCCCTCACGACAGTAAGAACAGTCCCAATGCTTATTTGATGTGTTTGTTATGGAGTTAATTCAAGCCTTTCTGCAATGATGAGTCACAAACAATGTTGTTAGAAAGTTTCTGCTTACACACACACACACACACACATGCACACAACCCGGGCTCATTGTGGAAACATAGCCCCGCGGACGTGTCTGTGGACTGCGAAATACGTCCCGGGAGGTACGTATTCGAGCGTTTTTGTTTTCGCGGATCCGTGAGAGGCCGCTGTGCGCGCTTTTTCGCGTCTTGAGCGCTTCTCGGGAGCGTGCGCCGTTCGCGCCCGCGCTGTTCTCACGCGAAAAGCCGCTGGAGGCCGCTGTGGAGCGACCGTTCGTCCAACTGGCTGGCTGAACAACCGAACCCGAAAGCCGACCCGGCAGCCCTCCTCCTCCTCCTCCTTCCCTAAACACAAGCGACAGTTTGCAAAAGCTGTCCAGAAAAAAAAAAAAAAGCAAAAGCCCTCGTCTTTGATTTCGACCGCGTTTTCGGATCTCGCCATGTTCTCGCCCTTATTTTTTGGATTCTGTTTTTCATCTTACCTGATTTCTGGAACCGCTGTTCCCCGGACTCGATCCTGGTCGTCCCCGCTGCCGGCTCCTCCTCCTCCTGGCCTCTGCTCCGCCGACAAAACGATGCGAGCTAAGCGGACAAACTGGTTGCATCGGAAAAGCCCTCCACTCGGAGGCGAGCCGTCGGCCGTCAAGCGCGAAGAGGAGGAGCGGAGCGGCGCCACACCGCCCCGCAGCGTTCGCTCGAGAAAAACTAAACGCGGCCATACGTACCTCCGGCCACGTAAATCGCGGTCTCCAGAAACGTCCGCGGGGCTATGTTTCCAGAATGAGCTCGGGTTGCATACACACATTTAACTTTGCACTATTTTGTATGTGGCTCTAAATGTGACAGGATATACGTTAATCTCCACTGCTGTATGGATATCTGTTATGTTAATGTAGAAAATAAACCTGATTTAACGTCCACAAACCGGGATTAAAGCGTCTTCTTTTATAACTGTACTGACGTGCGGCTGTGCTGATGAATTATAGTAATTTTACTGTCTTTATTAGAAACATGCACTGTGTTATTAATGTTCTGAACTTGTAAAACTCACTCTTGAGGTGATGCTGAACATCTTTTAATCCCAGTTGCATTACGCTAATTTTGAAATGTGGAATTGATTACACACGCTACTATGAAGACATGTTAATAAGTGGCTGTCAATCAATTCAGTGGGCGGGGAAACCACAGTCCTTCGTCACATTGCGGTCAACCTCAAATGGGAGGGATTTGTATCTTATTTTAATGTCAGGAAATTTAATAAAAAAGGCTTATTGTGTTTCAATATCACTGTGGACACACTATACTACACACAGCTCTGTCCAAACAGCACTCAGAGGATGATGTTCATCATAGATGCCCTTTAATCACCATTGGCATCAACGTATAGACATGTAGCGCAACTAAACTTTGGACATCCCGACTTCAAATCCCAAATCCTTCTGCCTGTTTCTCCAACATCACGTCCAGTCCTCCAACTATTACTTATTACTGTCCTTTAACAATAAGAATAATCAGTGTTTAGTCTGTGATGAGCTGCAGTGATGATCAAGCGATGGTGTTTGTGTGTTTTTCTTCACTCCTACAGACTGAGGGACGCCCTTCCGAAACACTTTTCCTCTGCCTTGAACATTTTGTGAAATGCATGTGACCCTGCGGCCTGAGGTCAACTAATAATGCATATATTTGTGAAACACGCTTCCCGAGACGGATTGTATTGAAAAATGTGTTTCCTGGTCTTACCGGAGTTTCGCTTCACCTCCCGATTCAGAGCCCAACGCTCCTGTCAATCAGTAAACAGTGCTGAGGATGATCTGGAAGCGTCACATGACCCTCAGAGATGGAGGATCCACCTGCAGAGCGCCGTGTCAAGAGTGAGCGCTCGGGTTCGAGGACACATCCTCCACAGCTGGAGTCTCCACGAGTCACGAGAGGAGGAACTCACACTAATATTGGAGAAATTGGCGATCACCTCATGTGATTGCAGTGCGTTGAATTGAAACTACATGCTAACTCAACCTCACTAGAGTATACAGAGACTGATAGCTTAAAGTCACCATCAAATCAAAAATTTCCCTTCTTGATTTTATATTTATCTAGTAATAATTCTCGTTATACACAATCTGTACACTTCATTATTTGATATGAAGTTTAATTTACCCCCCCCCCCCCCCCCCCACACACACACACACAAAAACACACACAAAAAAACACACACACACACACTTTCATCACTTACTGGTAACATGGAATTCCTTTAGGGGTGTTGGGGTGGAGCTTTCTGTAGGCAGAGCTATGTGTCATTTAGGGCAGGGTTATCAGTACTTTTGGGCAGGGCTATCAGTTGACTCCTTTTTGGGTGGAACTATCTGTCATTTAGAGTGGGCCTATCTGTCCTTTCAGGTGGGGCTATCTGTCCTTTAGGGCGGGGCTATATATAGTTTAGGGCAGGGCTTTCAGTCCTTAGGCGCGGGACTATCAGTCATTAAGGGGGAAAATATCAAATGTTTACAGCAGAGATATTAGTCCTTTAGGACAGGACTATCAGTCCTTTAGGGCGGGGCTATCTGTCATTTAGGGCGGGGCTATCAGTACTTTGGGGTGGGACTATCAGTCCTTTAGGGCAGTGTTGTCAGTGCTTTGGGGCGGGGCTATCAGTTGTTTGGGCCGTGACTATTAGTCGTTATGACGAGACTATCAGTCCTTTAGGGTGGGGCCATTAGTGCTTTGGGGTGGGACTATCAGTCATTTAGAGTGGGACTATCTGTCTTTTATGGAGGAGCTATCTGTCCTTTAGGGCGGGGCTATCAGTCTTTTGGGGCAGGACTATCAGTCATTAAGGGCCGGAATATCAGTTGTTTATGGCGAGACTACCAGTTCAGCCAGGGTGAGTCTATCTGTTGTGTAGGGCTGGCTATCAGTCCTTGGGGGTGGGACTATCAGTCCTTTTAGATGGGGCTGTCTGTCCTTTAGGGCGGGGTTATATGTCATTGATGGCAGGGTAATCAGTCTTTTGGGGTGGGACTATCAGTCCTTTAGGGCGGGGCTATCAGACGCTTTCTGTCCTTTAGGGCGGGGTTTTCAGCGGTTTATGGCAAATCTTATGGTGAGCAAATCTGTGAGCGTTGAGTGTCCAACAGTACACACTTACCTTGTAACGCCGGGCTATTTAAAGTGCAGTTAATCTCTTCATAATGCTCAGTGTGAATGCACTACTCATACTGTTTAAACTCCACAATGGCATAGAATAGTGCATAGGTATGCTTGAGTACATCAACGGAACTTGCGATCGTAGTGGTTTATCGATAGTTTCGAGAAGCACGTCCCAGCTCAACCGTGGCGTTCCTCAAACATCTGTGTGCTTGGAAATAGTTTGATTTGGCCTTAAGACAGATCTTGAGTAAGTAATCCCATGCTTTCAGATGCCATGCCAAAACAAGGGTGTGTGTTTGCTGGCAAAGCTGCACCTTCGACCGGTGCTTTGATAATCATCTGTCAGAGCCGAGACGAGTCCACACACACACACACACACACACACACACTCTTCTCTCAGAATGTGTTGCATGAAACTATTTCACACTCGATGTCAGAGTTGAGCTACGTCAACCAAATCCTCACTAATCTCAGCCGCCAGTCAAGCTTTACCTGACAGACACCAGTGCAGCGTTGACAAGTGTGTGTGTGTGTGTGTGTGTGTGTGTGTGTGTGTTTTCCCTCCGCCAGCATGCTGGAGACGTTTATTTGTGTTGCTCTTTGTTCACATGGATGTGCGGCGCTGAAAGGATTTCGATTGCCTGCGAAAATATTTAGAGCACAGCAAATATTTATGACACCGTTGATGGTGCGGAAACAATACGTACATTTGAGAACATTCTCAGGTAATCAAGCATCACAAAACAAACACTGAAAGAAAAAGACGCAAGAGCAAATTTGGCAGATGATCTCAAAGGAAATCTGGCCGTATTTTTGGGCCGCAGCGATGCGTCAGAGCAGTCTAACAATGGAGGTTTGAGCGTGTGGGTGTTTCATGTAAAGAGTCCAGCTTAGGATGACCAGACTGAACTTTTAAACAGCACTGTGGGAAAAACACTAGATACTCTTTGTCAGCACTTAAGGTCTATATCGCTGCGCCTCAGGATATCCCTTTCCTCGCAGGAAGTATCGCGTCCCGATCTGTTATTTTAATGGCACAGATACCAGTTTGTGGGTGTGTTGGTGTGTTTGGTGCTCGTGAGGACACATCAGTTTGTTGCTACTACTTTGGTCGTGACTACACTCAATAAAACTGTCTTGTTTTTAGTCCAAATATCTTAAAGTATTCATTTTCTAGGCAGGCAGAACAAATGATCTTGTTTTATAAAATAATGAGTCAAAATCAAATGAGTTTTTTCTTAAAACAAGCTAAATAATCATTTTCAAAGCGAAAGCAACCCAGCAGACACACAACATCAAGGATATTAGGTTAGATTTAGGTCGATTAGTTGTGTTAGAAAGCGACCAAAATCTGGCATCTAGAACCATCTCAAACCAATGTCATATTGACGTCAAATACTGACATTTATTTGTCAGGTACAGCAACAAAACCCAACATCTGATAGACGTCATAGTGGTAACATCCCAGCCTGATCTCACGAGGAAACACAAGTATTTTACGTTTTGTCAGTTTAGTGGCTAATTCATACGAGTTCAGTCGTACGAAAATGTACGATTTTAAAAAGGAGGCGTGGCACCCAACCCCACCCCTAAACCCAACCCTCATTGGGTGATCAGCAAATCATACTAAATTGTACAAATTAGATCGTACGAATTCATACAAATTAGCCACCAAATCAAAAAGTTACGAATTGCCATGAGATTGCGTTGAACATCCACACAACTTTAAGCTGTAACATCTTTAGACGTTGATATTTGGTTGTTTTTAGGTTGCGTTGGAAACTAACTTAATACGATAACACCAAAGCTCTAAAAATGCAAATTTATTCAATTAAAAACGGCTGACTTAAAGCGTGAAAAGTTTCGAGCACACGGCTCTTCATCACACAGTGTTCATCAAAGTGAGGGGCTCCTTTTTTTAAATTTATTTTAATTGGAGTATTTGTAGATATTTGGACTAGACACGAGACTAGTATGTAAAGCACATTTCAGCCCGTTGTTTGGATGCTCCTTCTGTTTTTCCTCACCCTGCCCCTCAGCTTGACATAACCAACAACATGAACAGTCAAATCTTTTAATTGAAATCTCCACTTTTCTCTGCTGGAGGGGATTTAGACATCAGGTTTGGAGCAGGACCCAAAGGAGACCCAAAAAAACCTGCTTCTCTCCCTCCATCTGTCCCGCGTTCAGGATCAATAACTCCTCCATTTACCATATATCCCTCAGCCAAGCGCTAATGATGTGATGATAACTCAATGCCGAGATAATCAATAGCACTATGACTTTAACTCATCCAGAGAGTATCATCCAATGCACAAAACCCGACTTATCTAATCTAAAGTCACAATCTTATCTCTAGACCAAAGAAATGGTATTGATCCTGTTTTAAGAATATCATATGCAAGATCAGATTCTGTAAGATTACTAGCATCGTGTGTCGTTTGTTCTTCCTCACTAAAGCTGAAAGTTAGGGGTTTTACCTGCAGATTTAGCTTTGTTACAATCAATTTAGGACAAGCTTTGTGTTGTATGCCTTTATTTTAGCTGTAATCATTTGTTTTTATTTGCATATTTTAAAAAATACACTCTTAAAGCTAAACGTTCTTCAAGAAGCATTTAAAAAGAGTCAAAATTAAGAGTTTTTTTCTCAAAAACAAACAAAATAATCTTGTTTTCACTTCACTTTTCATTATTTCGCTTAAGACTACACTGTAAAGAAATGTCTCTTGTTATATCTCACCGTGTTGTGTTTATGTGTGGTGGTGAACTGCATTATGGGATGTTGATCTCCGCTCTGTTTGCTTCTGATGGTGAAAATATTCAACTGTACAGTTTAACACAGTGACTTTTATTGACATTTTAGCCGTTTGAAATAATATAAGAAATAATATCTAGAGCAGGGGTGTCATTTTGTCATTTATAAGGGATCTACAAAGCATCTGCACTTTAGATTAGGTCACAAAACTTGATGAAGTTGAGTTCATAAAGCATTTATTAACATACAGATTAACCAATACTAAATGCCTGAATAATCAGAATTATAAATGTTAATTGGAATAGTTTGTTAATCATTTACGAACTCATTCTGAATGATCTGAAAAATCAACGAGTGGTCTAAAGTAACTAATTATAAATACTCAAATTACTGTAATTTTTTTCTGAGGAATTGTAATTTACTGAGTAGTTTTAAAAATGTGTACTTTTACTCTCACTTGAGTACTTGAGTACATGTTTACTGTAGTATCAGTACTTTTACTCCTCTACTTTCCTTCAACCGCAGTCACTACTGTATTTGTTCTTGTCTATGGGGATTAGAGAGATCAGTCCTGTAATTCCCGTCCAATCAAATCACACAAAGAAGGTAAACCGCATCATGATGAACTACCTCAAGACATGTGCAATTTATAAATGCAGCAAACTGTTTGAAAGCATTAAAAGTGTCCAAGAAGACGTCCAAAATCTTTACACGCACTGACCCGGAGACCGTTTAGATGCATGTCACTGATGAGAAGATGACAGATGTTTACTGTATGGGGACCGAAATTACCTTAAACACCCAGCAGGCACAAGACATGAACATGATGTCAGATTGACGTTGTACCCCAATGTCGTGGGGACGTTGCATTTTGTTTGGTATTTACTATGATCTTCTATGTAAAGCTGCTTTGAAACAATTCACATCGTAAAAGCGCTATACAAATAAAGGTGAATTAAATTGAAATGAAAATCGTGTTGACGTC
>NC_133192.1:59265000-59285000 GCF_049306965.1 Danio rerio
TTTCTCCTCCCCTTTATCAACAGCCCCTCCCCTTCATTAGTTTCTCCTCCCCTTTATCAAAAGCCCCTTCTCTTTATCAGTATCTCCTCCCCTTTATCAAAAGCCCCACCCCTTCATCAGTTATTCCTCCCCTTTATTAAAAGCCCCTCCCCTTTATCAGTATCTCCTCCCCTTTATCAATAGCCCCTCCCTTTCATCAGTTTCTCCTCCCCTTTATCAACAGCCCCTCCCCTTAATTAGTATATCCTCCCCTTTATTAATAGCCCCTCCACTTTATTAACAGACCCTTCCCTTTACCAGTAGCCCCTCCCCTTACCAGTATCTCCCCCCTTTTATCAAAAGCCCCTCCCTTTCACCAGTTTCTCCTCATCTTAATTAAAAGCTCCTCCCATTCACCAGTATCTCATCCTCTTTATCAACTGCAGCCCCTCCCTTTCATCAGTGTCTCCTCCCTTATATCAACAGCCCCTCCCCTTCACCAGCATCTCCTCCCTTTCATCAACAGCCCCTCCCTTTATCGACATCCTCTGCCATTCACCATTGTCCCCTCCCCTTTATCAGTAGCCCCTCCACTTTATCAACAGCCCCTCCTCTTTATTAGTATCTCCTCTCCTTTATCAGTAGCCCCTGCCCTTCACCAGTAACTCCTCCCCTTTATCAACAGCCTCTCCCCTTTATTAGTATCCCCTCGCTTTTATCAGTAGCCCCTCCCCTTTATCAACAGACCCTTCCTTTCACAGTAGCCCCTCCCCTTCATCAGATTCTCCTCCCTTTTGTCAACAGCCCCTCCCCTTTACCAGTATCTCCTCACTTTATCAAAAACCCCTCCCCTTCACCAGTATCTCCTCCCTTTATCAGTAGCCTTTCAGCAGTTTATTATCCTCTTTATTAACACCTCCTCCCATTCACCAGTATCTCCTCCCTTTTATCAAGTGCCTCTCTTCTTTACCAGTATCTCCTCCTCTTTATTAGCAGCCCCTCCCCTTCACCAACAGCACCCTCCCTTTAACAGTAGCCCCTTCCCCTCATTAGTATCTCCTCCCTTTTAGTCCCAGCCCCTACCAGTAGTCCCAGTAACAACAGCCAGTAGTAACCACTCTAACCAGTAGACCCTTCCTTTTATCAACAGCCCCTCACCTTCACCAGTATCTCCTCCCCTTTATCAACAGCCCCTCCCCTTCATCAGTATATCCTCCCCTTTATCAACAGCCCCTCCCCTTCCTCAGTATCTCCTCCCCTTTATCAACAGCCCCTCCCCTTCCTCAGTATCTCCTCCCCTTTATCAACAGCCCCTCCCCTTCCTCAGTATCTCCTCCCCTTTATCAACAGCCCCTCCCCTTCATCAGTATCTCATCCTCTTTATCAACAGCCCCTCCCCTTCACCAGTATCTCCTCCCCTTTATCAACAGCCCCTCCCCTTCACCAGTATCTCCTCCCCTTTATCAACAGCCCCTCCCCTTCACCAGTATCTTCTCTCTTATATCAACAGCCCCTCCCCTTCACCAGTATCTCCTCCCCTTTATCAACAGCCCCTCCCCTTCACCAGTATCTCCTCCCCTTTATCAACAGCCCCTCCCCTACACCAGTATCTCCTCCCCTTTATAAACAGCCCCTCCCCTTCACTAGTATCTCCTCCCCTTTATTAACACCCCTCCCCTTTACAAGTAGCCCCTCCCTTTTATCAGCAGCCTCTCCCTTTTATCAGTTTCTCCTCCCCTTTTCCAGTAGCCCAACCCCTTCATCAGTACCCCCTGCCTTTTATCAGCAGCACCTCCCTGTAGCCCCAGTAACAACAGTCAGTAGTAACAGCCCTAACCAATAGACCCTCCCTTTTATCAATAGCCCCTCCCCTTCACCAGTTTCTCCTCCCCTTTACCAGTAGCCCATCCCCTTCATCAGTACGCCTCTCTTTTTATCAACAGTCCCTCCCCTTTAACAGTAGAATACTGCATGAGCGTGTGATTTGGGACGCACCTACACCAAACCAGCTCATCACTCCCGTTAACTCCTGTATCGGGGAGTGTTGTGTCCGCTGTTCTGATTCTCTCCGCATATCCAGCTCCTCATTTTATCTCTGTCGTTCGCTCGGCCCTTTAATTACCGCCTGCAGCTATATTTTATGTATGTTTACAGTTCTTAAAGGCACAGCGTCCTCGAAAAATGGTAATGGTCTGGTTTTATGGATGCCGCTGATAAATATTCTCCCACAGATATTCTCCTGCTCTCTCGCAGGGCCGTGTGTGTTTTATTGATATCTCAGTTGTAAATATAATTTGGCTACGCGTCTCCTCGGAGAACAAATCAGTTTATGCCAGCTGAATATTGCTTGCTTTTTTCTGATCCATTATCATCAGCGCGAGTCCTGCGGGGCGTTTGGTTAACACATTAAACAGTCTTACAGGCGTTCGGAGGCAAGTGGAAGAAAGCCTCATATTTTAGTGCTGACGGCCACAAAAAACCCCAATGACAGATTATTCCACGTCATTGCTTTACATGCCTTGTGGCACCAGATGAAAAGGGCTTATTCACTTAATTCAGACAGAATTTCCATATTATTTTGATGTCTGTGCACTGATGCGAGCGCCGGGGATGAGTTTACACGGGTGCATCGGACCATAGTCCACAATTACTCTAGTCTGCTGCTGTTGTGCGTTTGGCTGCTCTCAACTAAAACTCTGAGAACTAAACTCAGACTAAAGCCGTTTCTACAGGAGTCGTCAGTCTTTCCATTACAGGCTGGTTAAACTGATTCCCAGGGGTGCATTTCTGACATTTATATGAGGGAAAAGTGCCAAACCTGTGCATCATCTTGGGATAGTTATTAAACGTGTTCAATAGATGCAATCAGAATAACAGGATTACACTGCAAAAAAGCCTTTCTTACTTGATTTTTTGTCTTGTTTCTAGTCCAAATATCTAATTCCTCATTCATTATCCTTTATTTATCAGGTATCACCACAGCGGAATGAACCACCAACTATTTAAGCATATGTTTACGCAGCGGATGCCCTTCCAGCCGCAACACAGCACCCAGAGGAAACCCACGCCATCACAGGGAGAACATGCAAACTCCTCACAGAAATCCCATGCCACTCGCATATAAAAATAATAAATGTAATAAAAATGCTATGAGCAAACTCAAAAGTGGCGTTTAGAAGTATTTACATACTTTTATACTTTACATATGTTTATTGCTCGATGCCGTGAATGCGTTCACAACTGGATGAATGATGTTATGATGCTGATGTTTTAAATGGACTAAAAAGACTGGGTTGTTGTAACCCAAATGTTGGGTCAAATATGGACAAAAAATATATAATTTTTATTTTTTTTATTTATTTTTTTTATATTATTTTTTATTTTTTGAATGAAATGAAAATAACACTTTTTAAGACAACCTTTGGATTTCTGCATGTTTGACCCAGCGTTAGGTTATAACAACCCAGCAGATTTTAGAGTGTTATTCTTCCAATTGCATCTATTGAAATCAATTCTAATGTGTTAAGCGTGTACAAATATTAAATATGATAAAAATAATATGTACTCAAAATGGCATTTAGATGTTCCCCAACCAAAAGATTTATCCAGATTTGACCCAGCATTAGGTTACAACAACCCAGATGTTTTAAGAGTGTGTGGTGTCATTATTCTAATTGCATCTTTCAAAAACAATTATAATGTTTAAAGTGTCTAAAAATATTATGAGCAAACTCAAAAGGCCCACAAAGTATTTACACATGCGGTTTATTGCTGCTCAAATATGCCATGAATGCATTTACAACTGGATGAATGATGTCTGGGTGGCATTGTCTCTGGTTTGAGTCTCGGCTGGGTCAGTTGGTGTTTCTGTGTGGAGTTTGCATGTTCTCCCCGTGTTGGTGTGGGTTTCCTCCGGGTGCTCCAGTTTCCCCCACAGTCCAAACACATGCGCTATAGGGGAACTGACCAACTACACTGGCCGTAGTGTATGAGTGTGTGTGAATGAGTGTGTAAGTGACAGGTGAATCTCCGCATCAGTGTCTTGGATTCTCTTCCTCTGAGCGTGTGTGTCGTCTGGTGTGTGTGTAATGGCGTGTGCATGTCTGGCCTAATAATGTGCTTTATGCTGGAGGCCTGCAGCGGTTCTGTGAGCTGCGCTGTTGTCGGACACGGCCGAAACAAAGGCTGTTCTGTTGAAGGGGAAAAGGTTCAAATGAACGTCGGCCCTAAATTATTGACAGCGAGACGTTCCCTGGAGCCGTGAGTAAATGAGCGCTGTCACTGTTCACATGCTGTCACTGCATTAAAGCAGCCGCACGTGGGCCATAAAGAGACGCCGCTCACTTCTGAAGCAGGTCAGCACTCCTGATGGGTAGTTAGAGACAGAAAGAGAGCAGTTAACCTCAACACTGCTGGATCTCCTCCAGTCATGCAGTTCTCTGTGGCCATTGTGCAGTTCAAGAGCTCAGAACTGATCGTTTTCAGTCACGTGAGCTGTGCAGAGATCAGGTGAGTAAAACAATAATGGGTTGTAATGGCAGCTACACTGGGATCTCCACAGAACCGCAACACAAACAGCACATATTTCCATCTGAATCAAGCTGCGAATATTTGATCACATATCAACAGAACAGAACCAGAACATGATCACAGACTGTAGACTTTGGAAACTTATGATCCATATACTGCACCCGCAACCGTTTATCAGTCATCCAAAACCATCATGTCCCAACATCTACCTACTCTAGGCCGAAATCAGAGCATCAGCTCGAGTTCAGAGTACCCTAACCACGAGGAATTGCACTTCAGGGTCAAGTCAGGTGATAGAGTGCTGGATGGATGCTGGAAAAATAGTGATGACCTGTGGGAGACTAGTGATGACCTGTGAGAGACTAGTGATGACCTGTGAGAGACTAGTGATGACCTGTGAGAGACTAATTATGACCTGTGAGAGACTAGTGATGACCTGTGGAGACTAGTGATGACCTGTGGGAGACTAGTGATGACCTGTGAGAGACTAGTGATGACCTGTGGAAGACTAGTGATGACCTGTGGGAGACTAGTGATGACCTGTGAGAGACTAGTGATGACCTGTGGGAGACTAGTGATGACCTGTGGGAGACTAGTGATGACCTGTGGGAGACTAGTGATGACCTGTGGGAGACTAGTGATGACCTGTGGGAGACTAGTGATGACCTGTGGGAGACTAGTGATGACCTGTGGGAGACTAGCGATGACCTGTGGGAGACTAGCGATGACCTGTGGGAGACTAGCGATGACCTGTGGGAGACTAGTGATGACCTGTGGAAGACTATTGATGACCTGTGGGAGACTAGTGATAACCTGTGGAAGACTATTGATGACCTGTGGGAGACTAGTGATGACCTGTGAGAGACTAATGATGACCTGTGGAAGACTAGTGATGACTCGGAGACTAGTGATGACCTGTGGAAGACTAGTGATGACCTGTGAGAGACTATTGATGACCTGTGGAAGACTAGTGATGACCTGTGGGAGACTAGTGATGACCTGTGAGAGACTAATGATGACCTGTGGAAGACTAGTAATGACCTGTGAGAGACTAGTGATGACCTGTGGAAGACTAGTGATGACCTGTGAGAGACTAGTGATGACCTGTGAGAGACTTGTGATGACCTGTGGAAGACTAGTAATGACCTGTGAGAGACTAGTGATGACCTGTGGAAGACTAGTGATGACCTGTGAGAGACTAGTGATGACCTGTGAGAGACTTGTGATGACCTGTGGAAGACTAGTGATGACCTGTGGGAGACTAGTGATGACCTGTGAGAGACTAGTGATGACCTGTGGGAGACTAGTGATGACCTGTGGGAGACTAGTGATGACCTGTGGGAGACTAGTGATGACCTGTGGGAGACTAGTGATGACCTGTGGGGGACTAGTGATGACCTGTGGGAGACTAGTGATGACCTGTGGGAGACTAGTGATGACCTGTGGGAGACTAGTGATGACCTGTGGGAGACTAGCGATGACCTGTGGGAGACTAGCGATGACCTGTGGGAGACTAGCGATGACCTGTGGGAGACTAGTGATGACCTGTGGGAGACTAGTGATGACCTGTGGGAGACTAGTGATGACCTGTGGAAGACTATTGATGACCTGTGGGAGACTAGCGATGACCTGTGGGAGACTACTTATGACCTGTGGGAGACTAGTGATGACCTGTGAGAGACTTGTGATGACCTGTGGGAGACTAGTGATGACCTGTGGGAGACTAGTGATGACCTGTGGGAGACTAGTGATGACCTGTGGGAGACTAGTGATGACCTGTGAGAGACTAGTAATGACCTGTGAGAGACTAATGATGACCTGTGGGAGACTAGTGATGACCTGTGAGAGACTAATGATGACCTGTGGGAGACTAGTGATGACCCGAGAAGACTAGTGATGTGTTTTGAGATACTACTCATGTTCTTCTAGAGATTTGGCTGTCTGATGCCCCTTAGTAAACACTATTCTACTCTATACTAGAGTATCAACTGACATTTATTTCATAGATTGAATCCTGATTACAATATTTCTAAAAACAAGGTCAAGTATTTATAAATTGTCTAGCTTGCACTGTAGAGCTATGTTCTATTCATTTACTGTTCAAGCTGCAGAAAATCATTCAAGTGTAGTGCTGCCAAACAACATTTGCACTCTTTGGTGTTTGGTGTGTTTTGAGGTTGTTTTTGATTGAGCAGACATGACATTTCACCACGGAAGATGCAGATCACACAGAGTAGATGAAGGAAAGGTGACAGAGGGACTCTTGGATTTCCCTTTAATGAAGCCACATGCGTTTCGTCTGCTCACACTAATCACGGCGTGGTCCATTAAGGGCTGAAGCCCTGCTATTAAAGGCTCGATCTGCAGCGTCAGCTCGGATGTGCACATGAGTGTAAGTCAAACCCCCCAAACGCCTTCAGAGCATCTCTGAGGCCACAATAACCATCATCAGTTAAAGCCAACAGATCCATTACACGTGCCTCAGCCCTGCATTACTATAATATCATCAATTCCCAGAGTGCCGCGGCCCATTCCGCAGCCTATCAATTATTAATACGCCACCTCACGGCTAATGTTTGCCCTGAATTATTTAAATGTATCTTCATGTATCAATAAACATAAATGTTAAACAAAGACTTGCCATGAAGACACTGAATAAGGGAAGTTTATGGGATGCTTTGTATCGCCCTCGGTGACTAATTGACGCAATATGCCTTTTACGAGGCAGAGAATGGATTTGAAAAACTTATTTATCCCGCTGAGGATACGGATGTTGGGCTGATGTCCATTTCTCTCAAGTGGTTTTAATCAGTTTTGTGCCGCATGATGTGATGTGAACTCACCCGCGGCTCTAAGTGCATCATCCCAGCTGACAAATGCGTGTTCTAGAAGCATTGCGGAACAGTGATTTGCACTGTTTCTAAATATTTAAGAATGTGCACTATTCTGCTCGTTTGAATGTGACTCGGTGCAAAGTTCTCCAAAGCTTATGTTTCCTCACAATGTGAACTTTATTTATATACTAATGTGGAGAGGATCACGTGCTTATGATTGCTTGTGGCCGGTCCCGCATTATTCACTTTGTAAATCACCAATCTGACGATTCCTAAGCCACACTGTAAAAAAAAAAACTAATTTTACAGAAAATATCCTTAAATTTTTTACAGTAATTTTTTGTCATTTCACATTATATTTAAAACTTAGTAAAATGACAACCAATCTCTCTAAATTAACCGTTTGACTTTCATTTTAGGTACTTTATTATTTAAGACAAATTGCTGACATTTGTGTTTTTTATACAGGGAAATTACAGTATTATTTATGCAGTATTTTTTCTGGTATTTTAAATTATATTCAAAAGTTCGTAAAAATTACAAACATTATCTGTAAATTAACGGCTTGACTGTTATTTTATGTACTATATAAGTAATGACAAATTGCAGCAATTTGTCTGTTTTTTACAAAAAAATTTACATATTATTTACAGTGTTTTTTCCTGTTTTTGTAAGTACATTTAAAATTACGTAAAATTAAAGTAATAAATTGTAATTACTTGCTCTTTTAAAAAATTAAAAAATAATCGTAAAAGAAGGTCAAATCACTGGCAGCTACGGCTGCCAAACAAAAACCATAAAATTACGGTAAAATTTCTTTGTTGAAAAAAAGTACAAAAAATATCTACAGATGTTTTCATTAAAATGTTTACAGAGAAACAGTTATTTTACAGACTTTTCCTAGATTATTAATTTTTTACAATTTGTTTTCTTACAGTGCACTAAAAACACCCTCAGCTCCATATCACAGCCATCTTCATTTTGAAGAATCCCCCTTCCACCCCTTCTCCTCCTCCTTTCCTAGATGGATGGCGCGGTGGCCCAGTGGTTAGCACTGTTGCCTCACAGCAAGAACATCACTTGTTCTAGTCCTTACCAAGCCAGCCGACGTTTCTGTGCAGAGTTTACATGTTCTCCCCGTGCTCACATGGGTTCCCAGGTTTCCTCCCACCGTCCAAAAACATGCAAAAATGCCGAAGGGTACTCTCATGCAGAAACTCCAAACAACCCCAAAGAAGAAACCCAGGAAATCCCCAACTGCTTTTATTAATTCAACGTAACTAACAGTAACGAGACTACAGAATCATCTCACAGAAGGATTTATTTCAAACAGTCAACCGAAGTGAGTGAGTTTGGAGTACAAACGTTATTATTTTCATGTTGAGTTGTATTCGCGACACAAACAGCTGTCACTACCACAGCACCAATATCTCGATTTTATAATTAAGTAATGCTTTATTTTGATGGTCTGATTGAGTATTATTAGACTGCAGTGGTGGAGAGAGTTCTGAAAAATCATACTGAAGTAAAAGTACCATTACTTGCCTAAAAATGTAGTGCAGTAGAGTAAAAGTATCTGCTGTAAATATTACTCAAAGTATGATTAAAAAGACCTTCCAAAAGTACTATAGAGTAGTGAGTGTTACGCTGTTAAAAGCGATTTACATGTAATTTGTGGATGTGTGTAAACGTAACATTCTGTAGTGCATTTAGTCATAAGATGTTAATATAAGGTTAAAATTAGTTTGTGATGTCAGGTGACCAAAATTCAATATCTAGCCAGCGTCTAAGGACAACGTTATTGTGATCTCCAGTAAAGACGTCAAATGACGCTGATATTTGGTTGATTTTAGGTTGTGTTGGAAAGTGACCAAAATCCATCGTCGAGCCAACATCTTAAACCAACATCATATTGCCGTCAAATGCTGACATTTATTCTGACATTATTACAGTAACGTCCACACAACGTCAAGCTGTAACATTATTAGATGCTAATATTTGGTAGATTTTAGGTTGGACGTTGGACATTGATGCCAGATTTACAGTACGTTGAGTTCTGATGTCAACCCACTTTTAATGTCCGAACAAAATGCAATGTCCCCACAACATTGGGGTACAACGTCAATCTGACATCACAACGCCATTTTGGTCATCATACCAAAGTAAAAATCTGACATCTCATCAGTGACAACATGTGAACAGTCTCTGATTCAATGAGTGTGAAGATTTTAAACATCTTCTTGGACACTTTTAATGCTTCCAATCAGTTTGCAGCATTTATAAAGCGTGCATGTCTTGAGTTCATCATGATGCGGTTTACCTTTAGTGTGTGATTTGATTGGACAGGAATCACAGAACTGATTTATATAATCCCCATAGACAAGAAGTAATACAGTAGTGGAGTAAAAGTACAGATACTGCACTAAAAATGCACTCAAGGCAAAGTTAAAAACTACTTAGTATATTACAATTCCTGAGAAGAACTACTCAATTACAGTCATCTGAGTATTTGTACTTAGTTACTCTACACCACTGTTAGACTGTCTGCTTAATATCTGCTGATACTGCTGCCAGACAGGCATTTAACTGACTATAAGAAACTGTGCAAGTACATGTCAGCTTACACTAACCCCAACCTAACAGTCTACTGGTAATCTAATGAGAATTAGGTGACATGCAGATGCAACGTTACCTAAATTCAACAAACAGACCATCAAAATAAAGTGTGAGCTGTTATTTTAAGATTAAATCGATATTGGGTTTGATTTGAGCGCTATTTTGCATAGCTTGTCAGTGAACTACCCTGAAAGTGCTTGCTGGAGGTCAACTAGAACTGGCTATACTTGCAAAATGTGCATTGAAATTGCCTCCACTTAATCTCCCAGCCCTATTAATAATCTTAATATAATCGCTGTTACTAACTCTTGGCTGTTAGAGCTGATTTAGTGTTCATTTGTTTGATTTGTACATATCAAATTCACTATGAATGGATTATCAATATTATTTTAACATTTGCATCTGCATTTCCAAATATTGTGAGCAAATGTGTTATGTGAGGATCCCCCGCATGGAGAAGGGAAATGAAAGCGTCTTGTGAGAGGTTCAATGTTGAGAGAGGTAATGAACGGCAGCTCTGTTCGCTCCGCGTCGAAAAACAGAACCATCCCACTCTCCAGCTCTTGACGGATGGGTGAAAACATTGGAAAGTCCAGTGAAAACACTCTCCGGGCCGTTATGAATGACCTGCTGGAGAACAAACAGTGCAGGACAAGCTGGATCTGCCTCAGTCTGCTCCATTTCCAGGCAGGAATGAGGGAAATCCCTGGTCCCAGAGACGCTCCGGCGAAGGAAATGATGGAGCACTGCGTGAGAGCAGGAATGATGCTGGTAGTCGGAGTGCTGGTATTCCTCAATACACACAGACCTGACAGCCAAAACCAAACATGGAGCTTCAGCGCAAAACAGCATCTGCATAATCACCCTCTATGTCAGGGGCAGACTGGGACAAAAAGTCAGCCCTGGCACTGTTGCCACCCCAGCCCACATTACCACACCGACACAGACCTATCCACGAACACGCACATTCATTACTTATATTGGTGTACAGATGGTGAAATAATATAAGCAGTACTATATGTAAAAGATATTTACACATTTAATGTATGTGACTGGAACAAAAACAACCCATTTATTACAAATTTACAGGTAAACATACAGTCTATACACCCTAAATTCCACGTTATCTGCTAATAATGACATTCAGGGAGTTCTATGCTAAGCTTACAACTGTTAAACACAGGGTGGGTTACTGTCAGAAGTAGCGTGAATGGTGTGAAAATTACTTAGTATATTTTAGTATAATGACTTAGAAGTATATTTTCTGTTTTCTTCTTACCTCGTCTACCGCGCTACTGTCCTCCGATGCAACAGCCCAATTTAAATCTTTCGAGAATAATTTACTTAATTTTATGCATTTGTCAGCGTCTGATTTTAGAGTCCTTTATTGCTTTCTCAGAGCTTTTCGGCACCACCTTTCCTTTTTTACAGTCTATCTCTAATATATAAATTAGCACTTACTGTTTGTTTGACATTCTTGCCAGATTTTATTTACGTCCGCGTAACCTCTGATTGGGTCGGCCCATCTTAAAACCAGCCGGCCTTCGCAGTTTGGGCCAAATGCTTAACATTTATTATTATTATTATTATTATTATTATTATTATTATTATTATTATTATTATTATTATTATTACTATCATCATCATCCTATTCACATCTTGCAAGAGATAAAATCTGCCTTCATGTAAAAACAATACATAATAAATAAATAAATAAATAAATAAATAAATAAATAAATAAATAAATAAATAAATAAATAAATAAATAAATAAATAAATAAATAAACAAACAAACAAACAAACTGACCGGCCCACATTTAAAAATAGTCCAGCCCTTCTGGCATTTGCCAGAATTGTCAGATGGCCAATCCGCCCCTGCTCTACGTCCTCCTTCACACACTCAATATAGCTGACGTTCAGAAAACTCAACCAGACTCACGGATATCAGAAAACACTCCCAACTTATGTTTCAAGTTGTCATTAAGCGAAAGTTGAGATTGTCCTTTTTCAACATTCTGAAAACGTACCCCTATATACATCCCTGGAGATCATGAATTATGTATCCAGAGGTGTGTATGGCTGCATTTGGTCTTTTTTGAGAATGTGGAATAAACTAAAATCATGGTAAAAATCAGGAGACTTTTCTTTTTCTGCATTTTGGAAACACTGTTGGTTGGAATTGTTGCGCAAACCCGGGAAAATTGAAACCTGCGGCCCTGCCCACAAACACTGTAGCAGATCCCGGTTGAATCAAGTCGTGAAGACGCTGGATGTTACTGTAAGTGTGATGGAAAGCTAGGGTTATTTTCTCTACCCAAAGATGAGGCTGTGAAGAGTCAGTGGTTGAGGTTTATTTTTGCACTATGGAGGGGTTTGGAATATGGCTCAATGAATCATATGGGAGCCGCTGGAATAATTAGGTAAAAATAAATGCATATTATAAGACAATGAAAGTGTTTTTTGACCGTGAATGCATATCAGCCTGTTGTTGGAGACCCTTAAAACCAAAATATGACCCTTTTTAATGTATAATAGGGGCTCTATAATTAATTGATGACCCCTTACCATTTCATTGGGAGTGCAGGGGCTGGGGTTTAAATGTTTCTGTTGCATCTGATTGCTCCTTGTAACGTAGCATGTAGTTCAAACTATTGATCTCCAACAAAGTTGTATGTAGTCATGTATTTCCAAAATGATGACAGTCCAGCTGTGCATTAAACAGCTGGAAAACAGATCCAAGGACCACATGAGTTCTTCATTCATTTCCCTTTGGCTTAGTTCCTTTATTCATCAGTGGTGGCCACAGTGGAATGAACCACCAACTTATCCAGCATATGTTTTACGCAGCGAATGCCCTTCCAGCTGCAACCCATCACTGGGAAACACCCATACACACTCATTCACACGCAGACACTCATACACTATGGCCAGTTTAGTTCAGTTCCCCTATAGCGCATGTGTTTGGACTGTGGGGAAACTGGAGCACCAGGAGGAAACCCACGCCAACACGGGGAGAACATGCAAACTCCACATAGAAACACTCAACTGAGCCAGCCGAGGCTCGAACCAGTGACCTTCTTGCTGTGAGGCGACCACTGAGCCACCATGTCGCCACTATAATCGGTGATTTCAGGATTTTATTTCTGGTCTTGCTTCATCTTGATGGTCCCTAATGCACATCGTCTGCACATCGTGCAGACACAACTCCACCAGCAGACACTTAGCTGCTTGGCACCAGCCTGGCGTGCACTGCTCAGTGTAAATCTTGCATTAAATAGAGAGAGCGCTGCATTCATTCATGTAAAATGTTCATTCAGACATTACCAAACCAGCTCTCCGGTGTCAGGGAATGACTGCAGGGTTGTGAATGATGGTGTTTTCTCTTCTGTTGAGTTGCACAGGCGCAGATAGCTGGAGTAGAGTCTCGGACACCCTGCTGAATTTGAGGATTGGGATGTTTCACAGTTCATCAGGCAGCTGATGTGACGCTGGAGAGAGCTGGTGGCTGTTTGCCAGGTCGCACACAAACAAACCCAGCTTCAATTATCCCAGTTTGTCAGGACAGCTGCGAGTCCACAGTTCACACACATACCTCACCTCCGCTAATGCCGTCAGTAATGCTAACCTGCCGATACGTACAGTCGAGCTGAGCATCCACAGCTTTGATCAGCTCCTGCTATAGAGCATTAGCATATTTATTCACAGCGCAGTCTCACAACAAACAATTCAGCCATTATTCTCTTTCATGTGCTGGTGTTGAAGTGAAAGTGCGGTGGTGGTGCTGACCGCCGCTAACACGCCGGGAGTGAAGACACCGCATTAATATTTCAGTTCCTCTCATGGAGGGAAGTGCTAAATATCCTGAATATGCAGCGAGCTCTGCACTTCTCCTGCTCTGCTCTTGAGGGAACGTCTCTGGATGTTTCGCCTCTCTGTATTCTTGCGATTTTAGTAAACACTATTTTTTGTTTATTCCACTCAGACAAAGTTGCTGAAGGCAGCTGGGCTGATTTGTTCAAGTCTGGGTTGATAATCGGTCATAACCTGTAACCCAGCAGTGCTGCAAACCAAACAATCTGTCAGTGATGGCCACTCGCAACGACAAGAGTTCAGTTCCCTGAACAGTTCTTCACTTGAGTGGCATACTTTTTATAAAGGATGCCCTTTCGGCTGCAACCCAGCACTGGGAAACACCCATACACACTCACTCACTCACACTCATACACTACAGCCAATGTAGTTCATCAATTCCCCTATAGTGCATGTGTTTGGACCCAGCCCATGCGCTACGCAACTCGATTTGTGTAGATTGTGTTAACGTTTGGCTAGATTTGTGTGTATTTTGTCAACGTTTGGCTAGATTTGTGTGTATTTTGTCAACGTTTGGCTAGATTTGTGTGTATTTTGTCAACGTTTGGTTAGATTTGTGTGTATTTTGTCAACGTTTTGCTAGATTTGTGTGTATTTTGTCAACGTTTGGCTAGATTTGTGTGTATTTTGTCAACGTTTGGTTATATTTGTGTGTATTTTGTCAACGTTTGGCTAGATTTGTGTGTATTTTGTCAACGTTTGGTTATATTTGTGTGTATTTTGTCAACGTTTGGCTAGATTTGTGTGTATTTTGTCAACGTTTGGCTAGATTTGTGTGTATTTTGTCAACGTTTGGCTAGATTTGTGTGTATTTTGTCAACGTTTGGTTATATTTGTGAGTATTTTGTCAACGTTTGGTTATATTTGTGTGTATTTTGTCAACGTTTGGCTAGATTTGTGTGTATTTTGTTACGTTTGGCTAGATTTGTGTGTATTTTGTCAACGTTTGGCTAGATTTGTGTGTATTTTGTCAACGTTTGGTTATATTTGTGAGTATTTTGTCAACGTTTGGTTATATTTGTGTGTATTTTGTCAACGTTTGGTTATATTTGTGTGTATTTTGTTAACGTTTTGCTAGATTTGTGTGTATTTTGTTAACGTTTTGCTAGATTTGTGTGTATTTTGTTAATGTTTGGTTATATTTGTGTGTATTTTGTCAACGTTTGGTTATATTTGTGTGTATTTTGTCAACGTTTGGTTATATTTGTGTGTATTTTGTCAACGTTTGGTTATATTTGTGTGTATTTTGTTAACGTTTTGCTAGATTTGTGTGTATTTTGTTAACGTTTTGCTAGATTTTTGTGTATTTTGTCAACGTTTGGTTATATTTGTGTGTATTTTGTTAACGTTCTGTTAGATTTGTGTGTATTTTGTTAACGTTTGGTTATATTTGTGTGTATTTTGTTAACGTTTTGTTAGATTTGTGTGTATTTTGTTAACGTTTGGTTAGATTTGTGTGTATTTTGTCAACGTTTGGTTATATTTGTGTGTATTTTGTCAACATTTGGTTATATTTGTGTGTATTTTGTTAACGTTTGGCTAGATTTGTGTGTATTTTGTCAAAGTTTTGCTAGATTTGTGTGTATTTTGTCAAAGTTTTGCTAGATTTGTGTGTATTTTGTCAACGTTTGGCTAGATTTGTGTGTATTTTGTTAACGTTTGGTTAGATTTGTGTGTATTTTGTCAACGTTTGGTTAGATTTGTGTGTATTTTGTCAACATTTGGTTATATTTGTGTGTATTTTGTTAACGTTTGGCTAGATTTGTGTGTATTTTGTCAAAGTTTTGCTAGATTTGTGTGTATTTTGTCAACGTTTGGCTAGATTTGTGTGTATTTTGTCAACGTTTGGCTAGATTTGTGTATTTTGTCAACATTTGGTTAGATTTGTGTGTATTCTGTCAACATTTGGTTAGATTTGTGTGTATTTTGTCAACGTTTGGTTAGATTTGTGTGTATTTTGTCAACGTTCGGCTAGATTTGTGTATTTTGTCAACATTTGGTTAGATTTGTGTGTATTTTGTCAACATTTGGTTAATTTGTGTGTATTTTGTTAACGTTTGGCTAGATTTGTGTGTATTTTGTCAACGTTTGGCTAGATTTGTGTGTATTTTGTTAACGTTTGGTTAGATTTGTGTGTATTTTGTCAACATTTGGTTAGATTTGTGTGTATTTTGTCAACGTTTATTTAGATTTTTGTTTATTTTGTTAACGTTTGGTTAAATCTGTGTGTATTTTGATAACGTTCAGTTAGATATGTGTGTATTTTGTTAACCTTTTGGTCAGAATAGTGTGTATTTAAGGTTTTGGTCAGATTTGTATGCATTTTGTTACCATTTTTGTTAGATCAGTGTGTATTCTGTTGCTCTTGCTAATGAATCTTGATGTGTTCATATTAGTGAAGGATGTGTGCATACATCACACACTGAATCTCCCTCACATGAATCGTTTCCCCGGTCAGATTTGGCCGTGTCTCTGACATGAAGCCTTGGGCTGTGCAGCGGAACACAATTTCCAGCGAGCGGAGAGCAAATAAGAACATGCGAATCATAATTGACTCTGGGCGTGTTTAATCATTAATGTGGCGATTGTCTGACGGCTGTTGTTGTTGAGGACGTCTTCTCTAATTAGCTACTGCGTTTGACCTGCTGAATCCTGCACAACATTACACTGGAGCCACCACGAATAATAAAAAACCCTCTGAGAAACACAAAGATGGTGATGTTAGATCTTTTCTGCACTGAAAACAATGCTTTTATTACTAGTTTTTGTCTTGTTTCTAGTCCAAATATCTAAAAATGATCTGCCAATGGGGTCAAAATCATCTTGATTTTCGCTTTGGATTAACATTGCTCTGCTTCCCCCATTGTCAGAGTATTTAGCTTGTTTTAAGGGAAAACTTGCTTCATTTTGGCTCATTATTTCTGATTATTTTCTTGTCTATAAAATGCTTCTTGGTTTAAGAAGTTTTAGATATCTTCACTAGAAACAAAACAACTTCTCCAGTGCATTAAAGCATGTATATGTTTCTATAAGTACATTGTTGTTGCACACAGTGGTGCACACTGTAAGGTTTTTGGAGTTTAAAAGTGGTCTATTAGTATGTTTTGGTCACACTTTAATTTAATGTACAGTTCATGCTATTAACTAAGACTTTTAGCTCAATTAACTACTAATTAGCTGCTTATTATTATTAATAGTTTGTAAGGTAGTCAACACAGGCTCTTTCTGAACACGTAGCCCCGTATTCTCTTCTGGACTTCTCGAATTATGTAGCCAGAGGTACATATGTCTGCATTTCGTCTTTAAAAGGAACCCTACAGAGCGGTATGACGCCAATCTCTTTTACGCTACCAGCTGACTGTTTATATATGGGCAGCTTTCCCCATTGTGACCAGTTTGGCTTTCCGCTTACATCGGCAGACTTGAGACGCAGAGAGGAGTTGACCTTGATGATGGGGTTTGAGTCTGGTGAAGAACGGTTCCAGAAAGCAGGTAAGACCACAACAGAAGCCAATAAATAAAATAAACGAGTAAATAGCAGGGTGCGAATGTGGTAAAATCTGAAAACGTGGAAAAATCAGGCGAGGGCTTTTTGGGTCAGTTGGGTTTAGGGAAAGAGGTGACTGGGGGTATCGGTCAGTCAGTCAGTCGACAGCAGCCTCTGGTGGATCTGTGTGAGAACAGCAGACACCAACGGCACACGCGAGAGAAATTTGAGATCTGAAAAAGTGTACACAGCGCCCTCTGGTGCATTCGCGAAAACCAAAACTGCAAAAAAAAGAAAGAAAACGTATCTCCTGGAGCATATTTGGCACTCTCCAGAAATGTATACAGGGGTACACATCCATAATGAGCCTGGGTTGAAGGTAGTAGTTGTGTTCAGATGTTGTGCAGGATTAGAGATGTAGAATAAGATCATATTTTATGAGTGTTAATAAACAGTTCATATCTTAATAATATGCAAATAATGAGCCTGTAGTAAATGGTGTGAATTGTACTTAAACTAAAGTGTTACCTGTGTGTGTTGCAGAAAATCATAGAGTGTGTGTTTTAAATGCGCACACAGATGCTGGTGATGACCTCACACTGTAGTAAATATTAGTATTTTTAAAATACGTCTTTCTGCATGTTTTATGAGCTCTTTTACTCATGGGAATCAAGAATAACCCCCCAAAAACTGCTGTTAGTATTCAGGTGGTCAAACTAAATAGGTGATGCATTGCATTGATCATTTTGTTAAGGTGAGTTGTTGCAAACTATTCATGAGAGCTGAATGTAAACTAAAGAGTAGTAATGATCAATGTAATGTGTGTGTTTAAACTCAGCCCAAGTTAATTGTTACCACTTACCTTTAGACAGAATACAGGTGATCAGATGAATCATTGCTTTCAGTCCATTTGGTCCTTACAATGTAGGGGATACCAGACTCACACACACACACACACCCAAGCACAAACACATGCACGCAAAGATTCATATACATACATATACAAAAACACAGACAAACCCACACGCACACAAACTCTTTCACACACACACAGACACACATGCATGCACAGATACACATATATGTACACACAAACACAGACAAACCCACACACACACACATGCATGCACAGATACACACACACAAACACAGACTGACACACACATACACAAACACACCCACACATATTAATACACAAACAACCACAGAGACAGACAGACAGACAAACAAACCCACATGCACACAAACTCTATCACACACACACACACACACACACACACACACACACACAGACACAGACACTGACGCTGCTCTGAGTTCTGCTGAGACTCATTGATTGTGAATGGCCGCAGGAGTCCATAAAGCCCTTACAGAGAACATAAACATTTTATCAGCCTCATACAGGGGTTAAAGAGACTGCAGCGCTACCGGGATAATGAGCCTGTGCTCACACACACACACACACACCATCCTGATCCTCCTTTACACCTAATGCAGATTATACATCTCGTGTGTGTCAGGTTAACATGGTTTACAGGGACTGTGGAATGAACCACCAACTATTCCAGCATATGTTTACACAGCGGATGACCTTTCAGCTGCAACCCAGTACTGGGAAACACCCATAAAAACTCATTCACTCATACACTACGGCCAGTGTAGTTGATCAGTTCCCCTATAGCGCATGTGTTTGGACTGTGGGGGAAACCGGAGATCCCGGAGGAAACCCACGCCAACACGGGGAGAACATGCAAACTCCACACAGAAACACCAACTGACCCAGCCGAGACTCAAACCAGAGACCTTCCTGCTGTTAAGCCACATCTCTAACCACTGAGCTACCGTGCTGCCTGTTGTCCCTATAATATACACCTTATGTTCAGGAGAGAAATAGATTTGATCTGCAGAATGAAATCATAGCAACACCCTAGCAACAGGACACGCCCCTCACAAGCTCCATTTAATGTTTTTCCCCCTCAACACACACACACACACACACACACATTTGAAAGATTTCCAGCACTCTCGGGAGCTCTGTATGCGCTGGAGAAGCATGCCCTTTCCTGCAGCGCCGCGCTCCAAATTAAACACGACAGAACGGAAAAGCACACTGATTGCAAATTCAATTATGGCATCTTCATTTATTTGGGGTGGAGGGAGATATTGGATACAGAAACACACTGGAGAAATGCACTGCGAGATCGGCTCAGAGATACACAGAACGAGGTGTATATACAAGAACATCGGCTTCAGAATGACGAGAACTCGCTTTATACCCTCAGCTTCTTTCAGTTACACTCAGAACTGCGACAAAAATAATGTTTCTGTCTCGTTTCTAGCACAAATATCTAAAGATTCCTAAATCAAGAAGCATTTCCTGGTCAAATACAAAATAGTGTCTTATAAAATGTTGAAAAATGTAAAATAAATAAAATAAATTAGGGCGGCACGGTGGCGCAGTGGGTTGCACGATCACTTCACAGCAGGAAGGTCTCTGGTTTGAGTCTCGGCTGGGTCAGTTGGTGTTTCTGTGTGGAGTTTGCATGTTCTCTCCGTGTTGGCGTGGGTTTCCTCCGGGTGCTCCGGTTTCAGTCCAAACACATGCGCTATAGGGGAACTGATCAACTACACTGGCCGTAGTGTATGAGTGTACATAAGATTGTATGGGTGTTTCCCAATACTGG